>NC_067245.2:98754343-99055831 GCF_019359855.2 Lolium perenne
TTCGTTCGCGGTGATCAGGCCGAGACTGGCCCGCATGATGACTGGGCAGCAACGCAAGATGCGGAGGACATTGGAACCGCACGGCTGTTTGTTGGGGGGATGACCCCCGGTATGCCAAAAGCATGGCAAACTAGCTTTGTTTAGGCTATTGAGGTACCGGTTTAAAGGTTATTCCGGATAATGAAGTTGAGTTCGTGCTTAAGTGAAATTATACCAGTATCCCAGGAGGGGTATACCGGAAAAGGCTAAGAAGATACCGGAGTACCGACATGGGCAACACGTCGGCAGTCCGGTCAAAGATTCTCTTAAGGACCAGAGGACAAGGATGAGCGAAGCACTTCAGCTTTAAACGAAGCTCTGGCGCCAAAGCAGAAGATGACGTAAAAGATACCGGCGGAGGTCACCACCCCCTGATTAAAGTCATAGCCGGTGCCAGCTGGGCCAAAGTGGCTTTGTAAAGTAGTTTGTCTAGTCAAAGATGCCATTAGGGTTTCTTCCCCTGTAAGCCACCCTCTCCCCTATATAAGGAGAGGGGGCACACCCTTGCGCGGGGCAACTGATTAGGCAGCAGAGAGATCCCAAGTTAGAGGTAGTGCTTGTACTGTGCTTCTTCAACCTCTGGCCAAGGCCTAGTTCATCAATAAGGATACCGGTATTCCATCCGGAATTCATCCTAGTGTTACCAAAACCCTCCCCTGAATCCTCTAGCGCACATTCGGCCCTAACTCAAGCCATCCCATGGCATCTGTCTGTTCACCACGACGACACTGTTCGCCACTCAGCAGACGCAGCCGACACCCGTGTCTGTCGACGACGCGCCAACACAGCCTGACATTTCTACGAAGAAGAAGGGGAAGAGCCGCAGGACACAAGGCTTCGTCGACGACGAGGATAAGTGTTTGTGTGAAGCGTGGCTGGCAACGAGCAATGATTGTATTAATGGCGCGTGATACGTCCCCGACGTATCCATAATTTCTGTCGTTCCATGCTTGTTTTATGACAATACTTACATGTTTTGCTTGCACTTTATGATGTTTTTATGCGTTTTCCGGAACTAACCTATTAACGAGATGCCACAGTGCCGCCTCTGTTTTCTACTGTTTTTGGTTCCAGAAAGGCTGTTCGGGCAATATTCTCGGAATTGGACGAAATCAACGCCAAACCTCCTATTTTTCCCGGAAGGCTCCAGAACACCGAAGAATAGTCGGAGAGGGGCCAGGGGGCCACCACACCATAAGGCGGCGCGGGCCAGACCCTGGCCGCGCCGGCCTAGGGTGTGGAGCCCCCAGGTGCCCCCCTGCGCCGCCTCTTCGCCTATAAAATCCCTTTCGACCTAAAAACACCGTACCAATTGACGAAACTCCAGAAAGACTCCAGGGGCGCCGCCGCCATCGCGAAACTCCAATTCGGGGGACAGAACTCTGTTCCGGCACCCTGCCGGAACGGGGAAGTGCCCCCGGAAGCCATCTCCATCGACGCCACCGCCTCCGCCATGCTCCGTGAGTAGTTCCCCCATGGACTACGGGTTCTAGCAGTAGCTAGTCGGTATTCTCTCCTCCATGTACCTCAATACAATGATCTCATGAGCTGCCTTACATGATTGAGATCCATCTGATGTAATCGGTGTTGTGTTTGTTGGGATCCGATGGATGATACATTATGATTAGTCTATCTATAAAGTTTGTGAAGTTATTGTTGCTGCAATCTTGTTATGCTTAATGCTTGTCACTAGGGCCCGAGTGGCATGATCTTAGATTTGAGCTCTATACTTATTGCTTAGATTGTATCTACAAGTTGTATGCACATGTCACTGTCCGGAACCAATGGCCCCGAAGTGACAGAAATCGGGACAACCAGAGGGGATGGTAGTGATGTGAGGATCACATGTTTTCACGGTGTGTTAATGCTTTGCTCCGGTACTCTATTAAAAGGAGTACCTTAATATCCAGTAGTTTCCCTTGAGGCCCGGCTGCCACCGGCTGGTAGGACAAAAGATGTTGTGCAAGTTTCTCATTGCGAGCACGTACGACTATATACGGAAAACATGCCTACATAATTAATAATCTTGATGTTCTAGCTTAATGCTTTGATTCCTATCAATTGCCCAACTGTAATTTGTTCACCCAACACTTGTTATTGGAGAGTTACCACTAGTGTAGATCGCTGGGAACCCTGGTCCATCTCTCATCATAATATACTTGTTCTACATGTCATTGGAAGTAGTATCAACTATTCTCTGGTGCCATTGCTCTCATATTGCTATTACTTTGCACGTATTCTTTGTTACTCACATTTGCTCTCATATTACTGCTACTTTCACATCACCCCTGTTGCTAGTGCTTTTCCAGGTGCAGCTGAATTGACAACTCAGTTGTTAAGGCTTATAAGTATTCTTTACCTCCCCTTGTGTCGAATCAATAAATTTGGGTTATACTACCCTCGAAGACTATCGCGATCCCCTATACTTGTGGGTTATCAAGACTGTTTTCTGGCGCCGTTGCCGGGGAGGCATAGCTCTACTCATAAGTTCACCTGGGGAGTACACTCTACCTCTCTCTCTGTTTTTAATTTGTTTTATTTTGTTTTGCTTAGTTTACTTTTGTCTAGTTTATTTGAACTTAGTTTATTTCTGTCTAGTATTACTTTGCTTAGTTTACTTTTGTCTAGTTTATTTCAGTTTTGTTTTATTTTCCTCATATACTCAAAAATCCATAAAAATTTGAAAAACCTAAAAATTAAAAACTGCTGTTATGGGAGAACCTACAACCTACTTGGAGCTTATAGAATGTTATAATAATTATAGAGAATCAAGAACTGGTAAAATAATGAGTGCTATGATAGAGAAATTAAATACAATTGCTAGAATCTTGCTTAGACGCCATGATATAAACTGTTGCTCTCAACAGGATAAACATCTTAAATTTTAATGTGGCTTTAGTGAGGAATTTTTAATTAAGAACTATAATCGGAATTGCTATATTCATTATGGGTTCGAAGAGGTAGAACAATTTGTCGTGTTTATGGGAGCCTCTGAGATCGAATCCTTCATGGTTGAGAATTATGAAACTTGTGTTGTTTGTAAGGACCTTAAAGATTATGTCTCTTCTATCCTTAATTGTTGCATAGAATGCTTCGGTAATAATCCTTATATCATTGATTATAAAGAGAGACACATTAATGCACAAGAATGCACTCACAATTTGCAGGAATCGGTGGAAGAAGAAATTGATGAACCTGAAAGCTCATTGGATGAAAAAGAGGAGGAAATTGATGAACCTGAGAGCTCATTGGATGAAAAAGAAGAGGAGAGCGACGAACAAAAGGAGGAAGAATGGATTAGCTACCCATGCCAACCTTCTAATGAGAGTAACTCTTTATCTCTTACACTATTTGATTGTCCTCCATGCTTACCGAAAGAGGTTGAATGTTATGTTCCTGTGGATTTTCTTGAAATAGTACCTATTGGTAATACTTGTGAGAATAATTATGCTACTGTTATATATGATAATCCATGCTACTTTGATAAATCTTATGATAATTCTTTGTTTGTGCCTGATGTTGAAATGCATGGTATTAAAGAATTTTGTTTAGCAAATGTTTATGATAAAGCTCTAGATGATGGTCCTATGTTACTTGAGAATATTAATTGTACTACTAATGAAAATGGGATTGGAGAGTTCTTGACTTATTCTATGAGTCCCATATCTCTTGAGATTGATCAACTACCTTGTTATATTATTAATAAAAGTAAGTTTGAAAGTTTTAATTCCACTATTCTTGAGATTGATAAAAATTATGAGTTTGTGGATCATGAAAAGTATGCTGCATGTGATAGCTATATTGTTGAGTTTATTCATGAAGCTACTGAAAATTATTATGAGAGAGGAAAATATGGTTGTAGAAATTTGCATGGTACTAAAACACCTCTCTATGTGCTTAAAATTTTGAAGTTACACTTGTTCTCTCTTCCTATGCTTGTTACTTTGCTTTTCATGAACTTGTTTATTTACAAGATTCCTTTGCATAGGAAGCATGTTAGACTTAAATGTGTTTTGGATTTGCCTCTTGATGCTCTCTTTTGCTTCAAATACTATTTCTTGCGAGTGCATCATTAAAACTGCTGAGCCCATCTTAATGGCTATAAAGAAAGCAACTTCTTGGGAGATAACCCATGTGTTATTTTGCTACAGTACTTTGTTTTATATTTGTGTCTTGGAAGTTGTTTACTACTGTAGCAACCTCTCCTTATCTTAGTTTTGTGTTTTGTTGTGCCAAGTGAAGCCTCTAATCGAAGGTTGATACTAGATTTGGATTTCTGCGCAGAAACAGATTTCTATCTGTCACGAATCTTGGTCCAATTCTCTGTAGGAAACTCAGAAAATTATGCCAATTTACGTGCGTGTTCCTCAGATATGTACACAACTTTCATTAGTTTTGAGTTTTCTGATTTGAGCAACGGAATTATTTTATTAAAATTCGTCTTTACTGGCTGTTCTGTTTTGGCAGATTCTGTCTCTGTTTTTTGCATTGTCTCTTGTGGACTTTAAGCGAGGTTTTCTAGACGTAGAGGGCTATAGCTAATGTTTTATTGAGTTCTTGCAATGTGCCACTACAGGACCAAGGTGGATTCAAATTTTTTGAGTACTAACCCCTCTAATGAAGTTTATGAGAAGTTTGTTGTGAAGGAAGTTTTCAAGGGTCAAGAGAGGAGGATGATATATGATCAAGAAGAGTGAAAAGTCTAAGCTTGGGGATGCCCCCGTGGTTCATCCCTGCATATTTTAAGAAGATTCAAGCGTCTAAGCTTGGGGATGCCCAAGGCATCCCCTTCTTCATCAACTTATCAGGTTCCTCCCCTGAAACTATATTTTTATTCGGTCACATCATATGTGCTTTACTTGGAGCGTCTGTGTGCTTTTATTTTTGTTTTTGTTTGAATAAGATCGGATCCTAGCAATCCTTGTTTGGGAGAGAGACACGCTCCGCTTTTTCATGTGAACACTTGTTCTTCGTTTTACTTTTAATGTTCAATGATAAAAGTTGGAAGCTACAATACTTATTATTTGGTTGGAAACAGAAAATGCCTCATATGTGTTGGATAATTTGATACTTGGCAATTGTTTTGAGCTCTCAAGTAGATCATAAGTTTTTGCATGTAGTTTAAACCTATTAGTGGAGAACTACCGTAAAGCTTGTTAAAATTGGTTTGCATAATTGATCTCTCTTAAGGTCTAGATATTTTCTGGTAAAAGTGTTTGAGCAACAAGGAAGACAATGTAGAGTATTATAATGCTTGCAATATGTTTTTATGTAAGTTTTGCTGTACCGGTTCATACTTGTGTTTGCTTCAAACAACCTTGCTAGCCTAAGCCTTGTATCGAGTGGGAATACTTCTCATGCATCCAAAATCCTTGAGCCAACCACTATGCCAATTGTGTCCACCATACCTACCTACTATGTGGTATTTCCTGCCATTCCAAAGTAAATTGCTTGAGTGCTACCTTTAAACAATTCAAAATTTATTACCTCTGATTTGTGTTAATGTTTTATAGCTCATGAGGAAGTATGTGGTGTTTATCTTTCAATCTTGTTGGGCAACTTTCACCAATGGACTAGTGGCTTCATCCGCTTATCCAACAATTTTGCAAAAAGAGCTGGCAATGGGATTTCCAGTCCCAAATTAATCAAACTAAATAGACACTCCTCCATGGTATGTGATTGTTGGACGGCACCCGAAGGATTCGGTTAGCCATGGCTTGTGTAAGCAAAGGTTGGGGGGAGTGTCATCATCATAATAAAACTAAAATAAAAAGGCACTCCTTCATGGTATGAGATTGTTGGCAGGCACCCGAGGATTCGGTTAGCCATGGTTTGTGAAAGAAAGGTTGGAAGGAGTGCCACCCAAAATAAAATAAAATGGGAGCCGCTCTTTGAAGGTTTGTCTGGCAAGGGGGTTAGAGTACCCGCTACCATTCGTTGACAACAACATACACCTCTCAAAATTTTACTTTTTATGCTCTCTATATGTTTTCAAAACCAAAGCTCTAGCACAAATATAGCAATCGATGCTTTCCTCTTTGAAGGACCATTCTTTTACTTTTAATGTTGAGTCAGTTCACCTACTTCCTTCCACCTTAGAAGCAAACACTTGTGTTAACTGTGCATTGATTCTTACATACTTGCATATTTGCATTCATCATATTACTCTATATTGACAATATCCATGAGATATACATGTTGAAAGTTGAAAGCAACCGCTGAAACTTATATCCTCCTTTGTGTTGCTTCGATGCCTTTACTATGAACTTATTGCTTTATGAGTTAACTCTTGTGCAATCTTTTGATGCTTGTCTTGAAAGTAGTATTCATGAAAAGTTTTGCTATATGTTATCTACTTGTTAGCAACTATAGATCATTGCCTTGAGTCACTTCATTCATTTCATATGCTTTGTAATAGTATGATCAAGGTTATGTAAGTAGCATGTCACTACAGAAATTATTATTTTTATCGTTTAGCTGCTCGGGACGAGCAGGAACTAAGCTTGGGGATGCTGATACGTCCCCGACGTATCCATAATTTCTGTCGTTCCATGCTTGTTTTATGACAATACTTACATGTTTTGCTTGCACTTTATGATGTTTTTATGCGTTTTCCGGAACTAACCTATTAACGAGATGCCACAGTGCCAGTTCCTGTTTTCTGCTGTTTTTGGTTCCAGAAAGGCTGTTCGGGCAATATTCTCGGAATTGGACGAAATCAACGCCAAACCTCCTATTTTTCCCGGAAGGCTCCAGAACACCGAAGAATAGTCGGAGAGGGGCCAGGGGGCCACCGCACCATAAGGCGGCGCGGGCCAGACCCTGGCCGCGCCGGCCTAGGGTGTGGAGCCCCCAGGTGCCCCCTGCGCCGCCTCTTCGCCTATAAAATCCCTTTCGACCTAAAAACACCGTACCAATTGACGAAACTCCAGAAAGACTCCAGGGGCGCCGCCGCCATCGCGAAACTCCAATTCGGGGGACAGAACTCTGTTCCGGCACCCTGCCGGAACGGGGAAGTGCCCCCGGAAACCATCTCCATCGACGCCACCGCCTCCGCCATGCTCCGTGAGTAGTTCCCCCATGGACTACGGGTTCTAGCAGTAGCTAGTCGGTATTCTCTCCTCCATGTACCTCAATACAATGATCTCATGAGCTGCCTTACATGATTGAGATCCATCTGATGTAATCGGTGTTGTGTTTGTTGGGATCCGATGGATGATACATTATGATTAGTCTATCTATAAAGTTTGTGAAGTTATTGTTGCTGCAATCTTGTTATGCTTAATGCTTGTCACTAGGGCCCGAGTGGCATGATCTTAGATTTGAGCTCTATACTTATTGCTTAGATTGTATCTACAAGTTGTATGCACATGTCACTGTCCGGAACCAATGGCCCCGAAGTGACAGAAATCGGGACAACCGGAGGGGATGGTAGTGATGTGAGGATCACATGTTTTCACGGTGTGTTAATGCTTTGCTCCGGTACTCTATTAAAATGAGTACCTTAATATCCAGTAGTTTCCCTTGAGGCCCGGCTGCCACCGGCTGGTAGGACAAAAGATGTTGTGCAAGTTTCTCATTGCGAGCACGTACGACTATATACGGAAAACATGCCTACATAATTAATAATCTTGATGTTCTAGCTTAATGCTTTGATTCCTATCAATTGCCCAACTGTAATTTGTTCACCCAACACTTGTTATTGGAGAGTTACCACTAGTGTAGATCGCTGGGAACCCCGGTCCATCTCTCATCATAATATACTTGTTCTACATGTCATTGGAAGTAGTATCAACTATTCTCTGGTGCCATTGCTCTCATATTGCTATTACTGCTGTGTTAATTCTTGTTACTCTTTGCTCTCATATTACTGCTACTTTCACATCACCCCTGTTGCTAGTGCTTTTCCAGGTGCAGCTGAATTGACAACTCAGTTGTTAAGGCTTATAAGTATTCTTTACCTCCCCTTGTGTCGAATCAATAAATTTGGGTTATACTACCCTCGAAGACTATCGCGATCCCCTATACTTGTGGGTTATCAGCGCGCAACAAAAGGGTAAGGTCTATTGGGCCAAGGTCTTGCAGTAGTACAACGAGACCATGATGCACCCGCCCTACCATATCACAAGCCCTCGGACGGAAGAGTCCCTCCGAAAAAGATGGAACTACATCAAACAAGAGACAAGTGATGTCTACTTTCCCCCTCCTTTCCTGTAGACAGTGTTGGGCCTCCAAGAGCAGAGGTTTGTAGAACAGCAGCAAGTTTTCCCTTAAGTGGATCACCCAAGGTTTATCGAACTCAGGGAGGAAGAGGTCAAAGATATCCCTCTCGTGCAACCCTGCAACCACAAAGCAAGAAGTCTCTTGTGTCCCCAACACACCTAATAGGTGCACTAGTTCGGCGAAGAGATAGTGAAATACAGGTGGTATGAATATATATGAGCAGTAGCAACGGTGCCAGAAAATAGCTTGCCGGCGTGTAGTTGATGGTGGTAGTATTGCAGCAGTAGTAACACAGTGAAATAGCAAACAAGCAGTAGTAACGCAGCAGTAGTAAACAAGTAGCGATAGCAGTATTTAAGAACAAGGCCTAGGGATTACACTTTCACTAGTGGACACTCTCAACATTGATCACATAACAGAATAGATAAATGCATACTCTACACTTTCGTTGGATGATGAACACATTGCGTAGGATTACACGAACCCTCAATGCCGGAGTTAACAAGCTCCACAATAATGCTCATATTTTAGTAACCTTTAGTGTAAGATAGATCAACAGACTAAACCAAGTACTAGCATAGCATGCACACTGTCACCTTCATGCATATGTAGGAGGAATAGATCGCATCAATATTATCATAGCAATAGTTAACTTCGCAATCTACAAGAGATCATGATCATAGCATAAACCAAGTACTAACACGGTGCACACACTGTCACCTTTACACACGTGCAGGAGGAATAAAACTACTTTAATAACATTGCTAGAGTAGCACATAGATAAATTGTGATACAAACTCATATGAATCTCAATCATGTAAAGCAGCTCATGAGATTATTGTATTGAGGTACATGGGAGAGAGATGAACCACATAGCTACAGCGAAGCCCTCAGCCTCAGGGGTGGATTACTCCCTCCTCATCATGGAGGCAGCGATGGCGGTGAAGATGGCGGTGAAGACGGCGGTGGAGATGGCTCCGGGGGCAATTCCCCGTCCGGCAGGGTGCCGGAACAGAGAGTTCTGTCCCCTGAATTGGAGTTTCGCGACGGTGGCGGCGCCCCTGGAGTCTTTCTGGAGTTTCGTCAATTGGTACTGCGTTTTTAGGTCGAAAGGGCTTTTATAGGCGAAGAGGCGGCGCAGGGGGCACTGGGGCGCCACACCAGGCCGGCGCGGCCTAGGCCTGGCCCGCGCCGCCATGTGGTGTGGTGGCCCCCTGGCCCCTCTCCGACTCTTCTTCGGTGTTCTGGACGCTTCCGGGAAAAATAGGAGGTTTGGCGTTGATTTCGTCCAATTCCGAGAATATTGCCCGAACAGCCTTTCTGGAACCAAAAACAGCAGAAAACAGGAACTGGCACTGTGGCATCTTGTTAATAGGTTAGTTCCGGAAAATGCATGAAAATGATATAAAGTGTGAACAAAACATGTTGGTATTGTCATAAAACAAGCATGGAACATCGGAAATTATAGATACGTTGGAGACGTATCAACAAGCAAGTTCTGCTCGGCGGTCGAACATGCTATTAACAACCACGTAAGCGGCGCTGGCGTCAAGACAATGGTAAACACGATACAACCATCATCATTCTACACTATTTGCATCATTGTATGTACATCATTGGCGGCTATGATTGCAGGTATCCCGCGCTTTGGAGAAGTTCAGGGGGACGCATAAGAAGGGCTTCCATATGGTCCATTGGTGGGACGTGCTCAAGGACGCCAAGAAGTGGATGACAAGCTTTGCGTCGTACAACGAAGCTGTGAGGAATGGAACATCGATCAACCTCGACGGCGAAGACGACGATCAAGGCCGTCCAGCCATTCCGCCTCGTCCCCGAGGCCATAAGGCTACCAAGGCCGATCTAGTCCGGGAGGCGCAGGCCATTGCGTTCACCCAGAGCATGGAGAAGATAATGGCCGACAATCTTGCCGCCTTGGCTGCTAGGGACGAGAAGAGGCGTCTGGAAAAAGAGGCCGCAGCTGCCATCTACCACAACCTCATGAAAGAGGTAATTGAGGTCCAAAGGCAGACGCCGAGGCCAAATTGCTTGACGCCGAGGGTAGGAGGATGGACGCCAAGGCCAAGATCCTTGCAGAGAACACTAGGATCATGCTAGCCGACTTGAGCAGCGTCGACGACGACACCAGGGCCTGGTTCATGAAGAGGCGCGCCGAAATCCGCGCGCGAGACGCCTGATCGCCGGCGCCTTGCGCCCAGCACCTTGGCCTCCTTTTGGACATTTTTATTGCTGTCCAGGCCTTGTTGTGCCCCTTTTGGACTCCACTTTGCGCCGTACCATCTGCAAAGTGTGATGAACTTGTTTCAACCCTCAATTTGCGAATGTAAAATTCCGTGCAAAGTTGACGCTAGTTCCTCTTTTTTGAATTCTGGTCTGCGCCGAAAATACGTCGCCCCGCTGGAGCCAGCCCCGGACGCAAACGGACGCGCGACCATTTCCGCGTCCGCCACGCGACGCAAACAGACGCCCACCGATGTTTTGGGTGTCCGAAATGCGTCGCGCCGCGCTGAAGATGCCCTAAGTTTAAGGCGCATGCATTGGTAGCTTCCGGGCACATGTTTGGCGTAAATAAGGCACGCATACCTGAGATCAGAAGCTTGGGAGGTACATCCATGGCCGAATGGGGTGGCCGGCGGAGTAAGAAAACAAATTAACAGATGCATGGTCATGTAAGCAGACGTGGTGGTGGTGGGCGGCCCACGTACGTACGTAGTAGAGATGAAAGATAGGCGAATCTTACTGTTTTGTCAGCGCAAACGACCGGAACCTGATGATCGATGCACCAACCAACCAACCGGAAGCACAGTACAAGTTCGTCACAGTACCGGCCGGCCATCACGTACAGCTAGCTACCTAGCTACTCAATAGAGGAGTAGCTACCAGAGTACCACTACTCTCTCTCACTCTGTCACAGTGAGGTTGGTTGTGTCTCTAGGGCTCATACACAACAGGACTTCCACGCACCAGGTGCGTCAACAGGAAGGAGAGAGAGCGGGTGTGTGGGAAGGGCAAGGGGATCATATCAATCGATGGGTCCCAAGCTAGGCTTCTCTTACAGAGTACAATACCTGCCAGCGACAGAACTGGTAGATACCAAACTCACTGTGCACTCATCTGCGCTAGCTCACTGTGCACTCTAGGGCAGCAGTAGTGATCGAGAGTGTGCTACGTGGTAGAAGTGAGAGAGTGAGCTGTCCACACATGCGCTGTCGTGCCAAAGCACTCACCCACGCACGGCCACGCCTGTGGCATGCTCCACGCCACTTCAACAAGCACGCACACACCAGCTGCACTGCACCGCACCACGCCTCTAACGGCTTCTCCATCCGCGCGCTGCTCACTCGAACCGTCTATTCCGCCCCGCCCGCAATCATGCCCATCGATCTAGCGTATGCGAGACAGTTAGAGCATCTCCATTCGTCTCCCCGAGACGAGATCTCCGAATAATGTTTTTTCATCCAGACGGCGAAATTCGGTTTAGTTGTGCCCCCGGTTCCTCGATTTCGTCCGGACTTGGGTCTGAATTGATCCGGCGATCCCACGCCATCCCCGGCCCCCCGGGGAGCGCTCGGGGAGTCCGGACGAAACAAAAACGCGGAAAACGCTGAGGAAACTTCCCGCGCGTCTGGTGGCCCCAACTTGTCGGCTAGGGACACCGATCGTCATCCTCATTGCATCGTCTTCCGCGCGCTGTAAAAGTCTGCCGCCGTTCAACATTCGCCGGCCGCGTAGCTTCCACGCGGCGAGTTAATGTCGTCGCATCGTCTTCCGCGCACGCATCGTCTTCCACGCGGCATTAATCGCCGGCGCCCGCCGCGCCTATATAAGCCGCTCCGCTCGCCGCAACGCCCCTGCTCCACTCTTCCTCCATTCTCCCTCCACTCACCCTCCACCTCCACCGATGGCGTTCTACGACGGCGACGGCGCAGCCAACAACGGGTTCCCCCGCCGATCTCTCCACGCGTGGGAGGAGCACCTCCTCCACCAGGCGGGGTACCCCTGCCCGCCGGACACGAGGCCCCCCCCGGCGGCGGGTGGCGGCTAAGCGCTGGTGGCGTGCCAATCCCGCCGCCACCCCAGGGCCACGCCCTCGACGTCGCCATCGAGGAGGCGCGCATGGCGATGACGGAGGAAGAACGCGCCGACCCGCGCCACCACCCCGAGAACTACACTCGGTGGAATTCTTTTTTTCTCCGGCGGTGGGAGCGCGAACTGGCGTCCTACGACGGCCCGCCACCTCCGCCTCCGCGCAACAACGCCGCGGGTCGCCGGCGTTGGTGGAGCGCCCCGAATAGGACGCTCCACAACGTCCTCGAGCACATCGAGGGCGGCAACTCGCCGAGGCTCACGATGCCCCCTCCATCGAGGGCATCGACCAGCCGCCAACGGGGAAACAGCTGGCAGCCACGGCGCATGGCTGCAAGTTCCTCGTCGTCCGGTTCGGCGGCGAGGTCGATCTCCAGGTCGGAGCCATCCTTGGCGCCGGTCAAAAAGGAGCCGGATTCCCCGCCGAGCCACCGCACGCGCGGCGGCGGCATCGTCATCCGCGAGCCATCGACGGCACAAGGACGACGCCGCCCCAAGCGCGAGCATGACACCCCCGGCGAACGGAAGCGAAAACCAGCGAAGGTGAAGGTGGAGGAGGACGCCGAGGACGCGGCCATCCTCGAGGCCATCATCGCGAGGTCCCTCGAGGACCTCGTCCCCGCCGAGAACGCCATGCCGCTCGACCAGGCCTGCGCCTGGTCGAGGGAGCAGTGGGAGAAGGAGGAGGCGGAGCGGCAGGCGAGGCTCCTCCAGGACGTCGCTCGCTACCGACGGCCTGCGACTCCTCCATCCGGCGCCGTCGTCCCCGTCGTCGACCTCGAGGCCTCCGACGACGACCTATACAAGCCATCGCCATCCCCGCCTCGCACCAGTGGCCGGTGGGGAGACGCTGGCCAAGGCAGCAGCCAGGCGGCTTCGGCGCCGCCGTAGTTCGACGACGACGGCTCCGACGATGATGGCGGCGACTACACGGTGTTCTACCGCTATTTCGTCATGTAGAGCACCGTTTTTTTATATTTACAGTTGTATTCCCCTAGCCGAATTCGAAATATAGTCGAATTCGGTCTCTACGTATGAATTTCGCCCTCTATATAGTAAATATCATTAAATTTAGTCTAAATTCGACCGTTTTATGCCGTAGTTTGTCAAGTTTCCGTTTTTCAAAATTAGATCGCCGTCTTCGCCTGAGATCGCGGCTGGGAAACTACTCCTCCTCTCGCCAAATTTACGTCTATTCCGGACGTAAATTTCCCCGAATTTCGGCATGGAGAGGGCAAACGAGTGGAGATGCTCTTACAATGGCAGTTCCCGCCACTTGATGCCTACTCGTTCTGTACGTCCAGGATTGCGAATACACACAAACGTGGAGATTATCCAAACACTAATGGCATCTTCAGTGGAGCGACCTAAAATAGTGATCAATTTGTTCTGATTTTGTCTGTCTGGATTGCGTCGCGGACAGAAATTGGACCGTGGTTAGAGCATCTCCACTCGTCCCCCCGAACAGGCCCCCCGTGAGCCTTCTTTACATCCGGACGGCGTAAATCGGCCCAGTCGCGCCCCCGGTTACTCGTTTTCGTCCGGATTTGGCCCTTCATCCATCCGGCAAGCCCACGCCATCCCCGGTCCCCCGGGGCGCGCTCGGGGACTCCGGACGAAAGATTTTGGCGCGAAACGTCATGTGGACCCGCGTAGTCGGTGACGGGAAAACCAAATCCTGTCGATTTTCCCTCCAATTTGCTTGCATATCCCCATTCCCTCCAATTTGCTTGCATATCCCCATTCTCTCCCGCCGAATTCGGCCATTCTCCTCGTCTTCCAGTTCCAGTTCCCGGCGGCGTCTTCTCGTCCACCACCACTCTCCTCCTCGTCTTCTCGTCCACCACAATGCCGCCGAAGGCGCCGACGAGGAAGCCGCGGGCGAAGAAGGAGCGGCCGCTGGGCATGACGAACGCCGAGTGGGCGGCGGACAAGAAACGGCGCGAGGTGGAAACAAGCGGCAGGGCGAAGAGGGTTAAAAGAGCCGCCGCCAAGAGGGCGGCGGCGGCGGCCCAGGACGAACAAGCGAGGATGATCAGCATGGCCATGAGCGGCGGCGGCGGCATGTTCCCCGGCCAATGGCCGACGCAAGGTACAACCAGTTCCCCGTCGTCCTTCTCCCCTTCGCTGTACTCGCCGTCGCCGCCTGCCGTGTTCCAAGAGGGCGCCTACGTCCAACCGTCCAGGTCCACACCGTCGCCGCCCGATCTTGACGTCGGCGGCGGCGGCCAGTTCGAGGGCACCTCGCCGGCCCTGCGACGAGGGTCGCTCCCGTTCGGTGCGATGGCGGCGCCGAACGAAGAGGAGATCCACGAGATGATCTCCTCCGGCTCCGCCGCCGCCGCTGCGAGCCCGGGGTTCTTCATGGCCGCCGCCGCTGCGTGCCCGGGGTTCTTCACGCAAGAGGAGGCGAGGGCGACGGCAGCTGTGGTGGCGCGCAACGAGCATCGGGAGGATGTTGCCGACGGAAGCCAAGCCGTCGAAGAAGAAGACGAGGAAGAAGAAGAGCCAACTCAAGCCGCCGCCAACCTGTCGAAGGGGAAGAAGAAGAGGAAGAAGGACTCGCCGCCTGCCGAACCGCGTATCAAATGGACGCCGAAGGAAGAGGAGTGCCTCGCCGAAGCTTGGATGACCGTGTCCACGAACGGCATAATCGGAGCCAATCAGTCGTTCGACACATATTGGCTTCGAGTGAGGCAGGCGTACGAGGAACGCAAACTCGTCGATCCCTACTTCAACAAGACGAACATGAACGTGTACCGGGGAGACAAGGCAATGGCCACCCATTGGGGGATCATGCAGACGGCGTGCAACAAATGGCACGGCATACAGGAGAAGGTCGACAAACGGCCGATCAGCGGCCACGACTTGGAGCAAAAGGTATGCTCCGTCGACCCTGCATCACCGAGGTACATCGTCGTTAGCTGACCCGTATCGCCGTGCTCTTTTTTTCCCAGCTGCGCCGAGCTTTGGACATGTACACGGACGACACCGGCCTGCAGTTCAAGTTCCTCAACGTCTACGCCCGCCTCGAGAACTGCGAGAAGTGGAAGGAAACTCGCACGACCCTCTCGAAGAGCAAGACCGAGCAGTACAACCCCGACGCTCCGGCGGCTTGCGCGGCGGAAGGGCGCCCTGAACTCGGCCAGAAGAAGCTCAAAGATCTCAAACGGACGGACAATCCCACCGACAGGATGCAGGCGTCGATCGACAAGTGCTGGGCCGACTTGAGGTCGCACACCGACGGGAGGAACGACAAGTTCGACGGCAGGTGGCGGGAGATGCTCGCCAACCAAGGCGTCCGGATCGCCCTGCTGAAGACGACGGCGGTGGCGAAGAAGAGGAACACAGACTTGGCGTTCCTGATGGGCGGCGGCGACATGGAACTGATGAACGAGGAGACGAGGAATTGGTACCAGGGCCACTGCAGCGACATCCTCCGAGCCACTCCGGCCAGTCCTTCGTCGTCTCCGCCGGCTCCTACCTCGGCTTCCTCACCATCTACCTCGTCGACTGCGGCTGCTTCGACGTCCACTGCCGCTGCTTCCTCGTCGGCTGCCGCAGCCGCTTCGGCCACGGCGTGTGAGGAAACTGGTCCGTCGGACAGCGCCGTGCCGGCCGGGACTGCCGACGAGCCTGTTTCCGTGTAATTTCCCTCCGGTCGCCGATCTGTGGCTGATCCTTTTGCTCCTTTTGTCGATCAACTGGCCGTAATTGTAGCGCGGGACGGCGCTTTGTTTGAATTTAAACTATGTCCGCCGAACTCCGGGTGGACGACTGGAAATACGGTACTCCCCACGACTTAATTTCGTCCAATCCGGCGGTTGTTTCGTCCGGATTTGGGCGTGGGGAGCGCCAACGAGTGGGGATGCTCTTAGGTCTGCTAAGCCAATACTCCCATCGGCGTGACCCATTCGGTCTGCTCTAGCCATCTGGGAGGGCCCAAGGTGGCCAAGGGGAGAAATCAAGAGCACGCGCTGGCTACTGGCTAGAGGGCCCGGGAGGGAGCGGGCGCTGCCCAGCCCCACGCATCCACGCCCCAAATTTTGTGAACGGATGAGTTGGTCCACTACCATGGGTTGGTCCGCTACCGGTCCGTTTAGGTCACGCCGCTGGAGCTTGTCCAACCTGTCCACCTGCCCGTGCGGATCATTTCGGATAGGTCGGGACCAGTTGGGTCGTGCCATGGATATGCACTAACACTTGATATTTGGTCTTAGAGAGCGAACTAGAGGTACTAGATGCTTACCGTATAAGTGAGTTTAGCTCGCATGGTTGGGGAGTGGATGTGCAAACCCAGCAACTGAGTTCAACTCACAGATGTGACTTTAGGTTTCTATTTATACTTGAGGCCCACGTTGGACCGGAACTCATGCAATTTATCTTGAGAACTATACTTTGATCTTAACCAAGATTAAAAAGATTAAAAATCCTAGTACTTATGCTTAATGGTTGTTTATATCCTTAGTTGGTGCATAGGAATGGGGAAAACTTCTCCCAGGTCGCTCGCGCCCGAGCGACCCCGGAGCCCTGTAATCCTAGACAAACCCTCCCCATCTCGATTCCTCTAGCCGCTTCCGCCGACGGCAGTGGCGGCACCCTTACCGCCGAAGGCGCAGGGAAGGGGATGCGTGCATCTGCTGGCCGGTTCCAGGGCGGAGGAGCACGGTGTCGGGTGCACGTGCAAGGTCTGTAGGGGAGAAGAGCTCCAAGGCTAGGCGGCTACGCTGGGTTGTGGTGGAGTAGGCGAGGCGTCGACCTTTTGTGGCTCTCTAGCCCGCTGGTCCGTGGAGTGTGGGCGGAGACGGCGCGGGACGGGGCCAATCTAGGTCCACATGGCTATTGCACCTGCATACATCGATCAGATTGGGCAGCAACGACGCTCGGGAGGGAGCGACGGGATCGGGCCAGCATATGCCACACTCATCTATTCTTGCCGTACCTAGCGTTGTGGCTGGACAACACTTGTCTAGGGTCTTCGACTAAGATTGCTCTGTCTGTTTGACGCTGGTTGGCATCCTGACGACTTGCCTCCTCCTTGGCCTGCCTGTTGGTGGCGTAGGGGTGAATAGTAATAGTAACACAACAGCAGTAGCAATAACACACATGAGATGGCACCAGAAAATAGTTGATACTACTTCCAATGACATATAGAACGAATATATGATGAGGAGAGATGGACCGGGGTTCCCATCGATCTACACTAGTGGTAACTCTCCAATAACAAGTGACAAGTGTTGGGTGAACAAATTACAGTTGGGCAATTGATAGGATTGAAAGCATTAAGACAGAACATCAAGATTATTAATCATGTAGGCATGTTTTCCATATATAGTCATACGTGCTCGCAATGAGAAACTTGTACAACATCTTTTGTCCTACCAGCCGGTGGCAGCCGGGCCTCAAGGGAATCTACTGGCTATTAAGGTACTCCTTTTAATAGAGCACCGGAGCAAAGCATTAACACTTGGTGAAAACATGTGATCCTCATACCTACGCCTTCCCCTCCAGTTGTCCCAATTTCTGTCACTTTGGGGCCTTTGGTTCCGGACATAGACATGTGCATACAACTTGTAGATACAATCTAAGCAATAATTATAGAGCTTAAATCTAAGATCATGCCACTCGGGCCCTAGTGACAAGCATTAAGCATAACAAGATTGCAGCAACAATAACTTCACAAACTTTATAGATAGACTAATCATAATGTATCATCCATCGGATCCCAACAAACACAACACCAATTACATCAGATGGATCTCAATCATGTAAGGCAGGTCATGAGATCATTGTATTGAAGTACATGGGAGAGAGTACCAACTAGCTACTGCTAGAACCCGTAGTCCATGGGGTAACTACTCACAGAGCATGATGGAGGCGGTGGCGTCGATGGAGATGGCTTCCGGGGGCACTTCCCCGTCCCGGCAGGGTGCCGGAACAGAGACTTCTGTCCCCCGAATTGGAGTTTCGCGATGGTGGCGGCGCCCCTGGAGTCTTTCTGGAGTTTCGTCAATTGGTATCGCGTTTTAGGTCGAAAGGGCTTATATAGGAGAAGAGGGGGCGCAGGAGGGGCACCAGGGCGCCCTCCTCATAGGCCGGCGCAGGCAGGGTGGAGCCCGCGCGACCCTGTCGTGTGGTGGCCCCCTGGCCCGCCTCTGACTCTCCTTCGGTGTTCTGGGGTCTTCCGGGAAAAATAAGATACTGGGTCTTTGTTTCGTCGAATTCCGAGAATATTGCCCGAACAGCCTTTCTGGAACCAAAAACAACAGAAAACAGGAACTGGCACTGTGGCATCTTGTTAATAGGTTAGTTCCGGAAAACGCATAAAAACATTATAAAGTGTGAGCAAAACATGTAGGTATTGCCATAAAACAAGCATGGAACATCAGAAATTATAGATACGTTGGAGACGTATCAGCATCCCCAAGCTTAGTTCCTACTCGCCCTCGAGTAGGTAAACGATAAAAAGAATAATTTCTGTAGTGACATGCTACTTACATAACCTTGATCATACTATTGTAAAGCATATGAGATGAATGAAGTGACCCAAGACAATGATCTATAGTTGCTAACAAATAGATAACATATAGCAAAACTTTTCATGAATAGTACTTTCAAGACAAGTATCAAAAGTCTTGCATAAGAGTTAACCCATAAAGCAATAGATTCAAAGTAAAAGCATCGAAGCAGCACAAAGGAAGATATAAGTTTCAGCAGTTGCTTGCAACTTTCAACAGCATATCTCATGGATAATTGTCAACACAAAGTAGAATAATAAGTGCAATAAGCAAGTATGTAAGAATCAATGCACAGTTGACACAAGTGTTTGCTTCTAAGATGGAAGGAAGTAGGTAAACTGACTCAACATAAAGTAAAAGAAGGGCCCTTCGCAGAGGGAAGCAGTGATTAAATCATGTGCTAGAGCTTTTTAAGTTTTGAAATCATATAGAGAGCATAAAAGTAAAATTTTGAGAGGTGTTTGTTGTTGTCAACGAATGGTAGTGGGCACTCTAACCCCCTTGCCAAACAGACTTTCAAAGAGCGGCTCCCATGAAGGACGTTATCTCTACCAGCAAGGTAGATCACCCCTCTTCTCTTTTGTTTACACATGTAATTTAGTTTTTATTTATTTATGGGTGACACTCCTCCCAACCTTTTCTTTCACAAGCCATGGCTAACCGAATCCTCGGGTGCCTTCCAACAATCTCATACCATGGAGGAGTGTCTATTTGCAAAATTAAGTTGCTTACTGATGAATCAGAGCAAAACATGTGAAGAGAATTATTAATGAAGTTTGATTAATCGGGGCTGGGAACCCCGTTGCTAGCTCTTTTTGCAAAATTATTGGATAAGCGGATGTGCCACTAGTCCATTATGAAAGTCTGTCAAGAGTAAATGACGAGGTTGAAAGATAAACACCACATACTTCCTCATGAGCTATAAAACATTGACACAAATTGAGAAGCATTTTGAAGGTTTAAAGGTAGCACATGAAGTATTTACTTGGATTGGTAGGAAATACCACATAGTAGGTAGGTATGGTGGACACACATGGCATAGGTTTTGGCTCAAGGTTTTGGATGCACGAGAAGCATTCCCTCTCAGTACAAGACTTTGGCTAGAAAGGTTATTTGAAGCAAACACAAGTATGAACCGGTATAGCAAAACTTACATAAGAACATATTGCAAGCATTATAATACTCTACACTGTCTTCCTTGTTGCTCAAACACTTTTACCAGAAAATATCTAGACCTTAGAGAGACCAATCATGCAAACCAATTTCAACAAGCTCTACGGTAGTTCTCCACTAATAGGTTTAAACTACATGATGCAAGAACTTAATCATGATCTACTTGAGAGCTCAAAACAATTGCCAAGTATCAAATTATTCAAGACAATATGAGGCATTTTCTGTTTCCAACCAAATAACAACAAGTGCAATAGCTTCCAACTTTTACCATTGAACATTAGAAGTAAAACGAAGAACACAAGTGTTCAAATGAAAAAGCGGAGCGTGTCTCTCTCCCACACAAGGATTGCTAGGATCCGATTTTATTCAAACATAAACAAACAAAAATAAAAGCACACAGACGCTCCAAGTAAAGCACATAAGATGTGACCGAATAAAAATATAGTTTCAATAGAAGTGACCTGATAAATTGTTGATGAAGAAGGGGATGCCTTGGGCATCCGCAAGCTTAGACGCTTGAGTCTTCTTGAAATATGCAGGGATGAACCACGGGGGCATCCCCAAGCTTAGACTTTTCACTCTTTTTGATCATATATCATCCTCCTCTCTTGACCCTTGAAAACTTCCTTCACACCAAACTTCTCATAAACTTCATTAGAGGGGTTAGTACTCAAAAACTTTAATTCACCTTAGCCCTGTAGTGACACATTGCAAGAACTGAATAAAACATTAGCTACAGCTCTCCACGTCTAGAAAGCCTCACTTAAAGTCCACAAGAGACAATGCAAAAAACAGAGACAGAATCTGTCAAAACAGAACAGCCAGTAAAGACGAATTTTTAAGCGGTACTTCCGTTGCTCAAATAAGAAAACTCAAAACTAATGAAAGTTGCATACATATCTGAGGAACACGCACGTAAATTGGCAGATTTTTCTGAGTTACCTACAGAGAGCCCTGCCCAAGTTCGTGACAGATAGAAATCTGTTTCTGCGCAGAAATCCAAATCTAGTATCAACCTTCGATTAGAGACTTTAATTGGCACAACAATGCAATAAAATAAAGATAAGGAGAGGTTGCTACAGTATTAACAACTTCCAAAACACAACAAAACAGTAGCAAAATAAATACATGGGTTATCTCCCAAGAAGTGCTTTCTTTATAGCCATTAAGATGTGCTCATCAATTTTAATGATGCACTCGCAAGAAATAAGAGTTGAAGCAAAAGAGAGCATCAAAAAGCAAATTCAAAACACATTTAAGTCTAACCCACTTCCTATGCATAGGAATCTTGTACACAAATAAATTCATGAAGAACAAAGTAACAAGCATAAGAAGATAAAACAAGAGTAACTTCAAAATTTTCAGCATATAGAGAGGTGTTTTAGTACCATGAAAATTTCTACAACCATATTTTCCTCTCTCATAATAATTTTCAGTAGCTTCATGAACAAACTCAACAATATAACTATCACATAAAGCATGTTTTTTCATGATCCATAAACACATAATTTTTATCAAGCTCAAAAATAGTGGGATTAAAACTTTCAAACCCACTTTTATCAATAATATAACAAGATGGTTGATCAATCTCAAGAGATATGGGACTCCTAGATAAAGTGAAGACTTCTCCAATCCCATTTTCATTAGTAGTACACTTAATATTATCAAGTAACATAGGACCATCATCTAGAGCTTTATCATAAACATTTGCTACGCAAAACTCTTTAGTACCATGCATTTCGATATCAGGCACAAACAAAGCATTATCATAAGATTTATAAAAGTAGCATGGATTATCATAGATAACAGTAGCATAATTATTTCCACAAGTTTTACTCATAGGGAATATTTCAAGAGAATCCACAGGAACATAACTTTCATCCTTCTTCGGTAAGCATGGAGGATAATCAAATAGTGTAAGAGATAAAGAGTTACTCTCATTAGAAGGTTGGCATGGGTAGCTAATCCATTCTTCCTCCTTTTGTTCATCACTCTCCTCTTCTTTTTCGTCTAATGAGCTTTCAGGTTCATCAATTTCCTCCTCTTTTTCATCCAATGAGCTTTCAGGTTCATCAATTTCTTCTTCCACAGGTTCCCGCAAATTGTGAGTGCATACTTGTGCATTAATGAGTCTCTCTTTATAATCAATAATATAAGGATTATCACTGTAACTTTCTATGCAAAAATTAAGGATAGAAGAGACATAATCTTTAAGGTCCTTACAAACAACACAAGTTTCATAACTTTTAACCATGAAGGATTCTATCTCAGAGGCTCCCATAAATAAAACAAATTGTTCTACCTCTTCAAACCCAAGATGAATATAGTTATTCCAATTGTAGTTCTTAATTAAAGCTTCCTCACTAAAGCCACATTGGAATTTCAGATGTTTAGTATTCTCTTTAGAGCAACAATTTATATCATGGCGTTTAAGCAAGATTTTAGCAATTGTATTCAATTTTTCCATCACAGCACTCATGACTTTACCCATTCTTGATTCTCTATAATTATTATATAATTCTATGAGCTCCAAATAGGTTGTGGGTTCTCCCATAACAACAGTTTTTAATTTTTAGGTTTTTCAATTTTTTTTTATGGATTTTGGGTATATGAGAAAAGTAAAACAAAACAAAAATAAACTAAGCAAAAGTAAACTAAGCAAAATAATACTAGACAGAAATAAACTAAGCACAAATAAACTAGACAAAAGTAAACTAAGCAAAACAAAATAAAATAAAACAAAAACAGAGAGAGAGGTAGAGTGTACTCCCCAGGTGAACTTATGAATAGAGCTATGCCTCCCCGGCAACGGCGCCAGAAAATAGTCTTGATGACCCATAAGTATAGGGGATCGCAATAGTCTTCGAGGGAAGTAAAATCCAAATTTATTGATTCGAACCAAGGGGAGGTAAAGAATACTTATAAGCCTTAACAACTGAGTTGTCAATTCAGCTGCACCTGAAAAAGCACTAGTAACAGGGGTGATGTGAAAGCAGCAGTAATATGAGAGCAATAGTAACAGTAACACAACAGCAGTAATAGTAACACAGAGGCAATGGCACCAGAAAATAGTTGATACTACTTCCAATGACATATAGAACGAATATATGATGATGAGAGATGGACCGGGGTTCCCAACGATCTACACTAGTGGTAACTCTCCAATAACAAGTGACTAGTGTTGGGTGAACAAATTACAGTTGGGCAATTGATAGGATTGAAAGCATTAAGACAGAACATCAAGATTATTAATCATGTAGACATGTTTTCCATATATAGTCATACGTGCTCGCAATGAGAAACTTGTACAACATCTTTTGTCCTACCAGCCGGTGGCAGCCGGGCCTCAAGGGAATCTACTGGCTATTAAGGTACTCCTTTTAATAGAGCACCGGAGCAAAGCATTAACACTTGGTGAAAACATGTGATCCTCATACCTACGCCTTCCCCTCCAGTTGTCCCAATTTCTGTCACTTTTGGGCCTTTGGTTCCGGACATAGACATGTGCATACAACTTGTAGATACAATCTAAGCAATAATTATAGAGCTTAAATCTAAGATCATGCCACTCGGGCCCTAGTGACAAGCATTAAGCATAACAAGATTGCAGCAACAATAACTTCACAAACTTTATAGATAGACTAATCATAATGTATCATCCATCGGATCTCAACAAACACAACACCGATTACATCAGATGGATCTCAATCATGTAAGGCAGCTCATGAGATCATTGTATTGAAGTACATGGGAGAGAGAGTACCAACTAGCTACTGCTAGAACCCGTAGTCCATGGGGGAACTACTCACGGAGCATGATGGAGGCGGTGGTGTCGATGGAGATGGCTTCCGGGGGCACTTCCCCGTCCCGGCAGGGTGCCGGAACAGAGACTTCTGTACCCTGAATTGGAGTTTCGCGATGGTGGCGGCGCCCCTGGAGTCTTTCTGGAGTTTCGTCAATTGGTATCGCGTTTTTAGGTCGAAAGGGCTTATATAGGCGAAGAGGCGGCGCAGGAGGGGCGCCCTCCTCATAGGCTGGCGCGGCCAGGGTGGGGCCCGGGCGGTCCTGTCGTGTGGTGGCCCGCTGGCCCGCCTCCGACTCTCCTTCGGTGTTCTGGGGTCTTCCGGGAAAAATAAGATAATGGGTCTTTGTTTCGTCGAATTCCGAGAATATTGCCCGAACAGCCTTTCTGGAACCAAAAACAACAGAAAACAGGAACCGGCACTGTGGCATCTTTTCAATAGGTTAGTTCCGGAAAACGCATAAAACATTATAAAGTGTGAGCAAAACATGTAGGTATTGTCATAAAACAAGCATGGAACATCAGAAATTATAGATACGTTGGAGACGTATCAAGGGGCTACTAGCACGACTTTGAATAAAGGTGGTTATCTTAGGGTTCCAACTCATGCCAAGATGATGATCTGCCGGATGCAAAACTTGGATCTGGGTGGAGTACCGTGTTTCAGAAGGCTCCACCAGTGAACTCGACTGGTTGATTTATGCCTGGAGATTGCTGGATCGGGTGGAATTCGGTCGTGTGTACCCGTGTTTTTCTCTGGCCGTTTGGTTTTAGAGGGATAATTGCGACTGCTGGTTGTTACCATCATGGAATGATTCTTGTTCCATGGTGAAGTTAGCCGGCAGGGAATGCCATTGAGGTCGGGATATGAGGACTAGCTATGGTGGTTCCAGTATTTGTGGCGACGAGGAATTAGCTTGGTGTTTTGTGACTTGGAGCTACGACATCGTAAGTTGTAGTGTCAGCACATCAGAAGTTGAAGTCTTACCTCTCGGGGTGAAAATCCAAAGTTTGACCTTAATTAATTGGTTGTGCCTTACAATGACCTTGTTGAAGGCATTGTTTTGTGACCGAGACTTTCTCCATGGTGAAAATATAAGATCTTTGAGCGGGCGACGATGGCGCTTGTGCACTATTTTATTCTTGGAGGTGTCTCTTTTGGAGAGAATTCCAGTGCTGTCATGGTGGTGTTAGTGATGCTGCTTCAAGGAATATATCAGTAGCGGGACTCTTTTTTTATTGTATTTTTATGTCTATGTACATCCGTGAGATGTGCAATGCCCTAGCGAAATTACGAATACACATAGCCACAAGAAAGAAAGACAAAATACAGGAGCAATGAGCACCGTGCCAGAGTAGGGCTGTAGGCTGCAAGCGACGGACTATGTAGGGCGGATTGGATTTTCGATTGCGGATTGGTTTTCTGTACTATAGTTTACGCTAATTAGGTAGTAGAGTTGAAATGGATTTGAAAATCCTACTGTTAATCTAAGCTCAAAGTTTTCGTTTGGCTACTCCTGCAAGATAAACTTAATACCAGATAGTTGCTGAAAGCAAAGGAAGAACGCTTTCATGTCTGCCTACTCTTGTGAGATGTGCAATGCTGCTTATATGAAATCAAAAAACCGTCTCTTTATCACTTGCCCTTTTGCCACTCTCTGCTAGAACTATATTTGTCATGATTGGAAGCCTCCTGGTGTTTCTAGGAATAATAGTCCATTAATGCATTATATTGATTGACTCAAGAAAGCTATTGGGCAACCTTTTTCTCTTAAAATCATCGTGCTTGTGTTTTGGGAAATTTTGACTAGCAAAATGGCTTTACCTTCAGAGGCAATGGTCCTAATATTTACAAGGCTGGAAGCACTTTGAAAAGTGGCCCTTCTCCTTCATAAGGCTTCAAGAAAGAGATATTTTGGCATCAACTATTAAGCATTGGGTGCAACGTTTTATCTAGTTTAGCCTCTTTTCCCATTTTTTAGTAGTTTTTTTATTCAGGTACTATCCTCTAGCTCCTTTTGTTCTTTTATCTTCTGTTGGACATTTTGAAAATGATAATACAATATGCATGGGGAAAACCTACTATTAAGTTTTTTTAAAAATTATCGTGATTTGCGGGATCTGGCATATCCCGCTTTTGTAGCACTAAGAAGGGCATCCACAAAGTTAAATGGGTCGCCAAGCCTTAATTCGTCTAGACGGTCTATATGTACACTGACTATACTAGTTAACATTGAAGAGACATCAAAACTGTACTTGCGAGCCTCGATGTAGAGATTGCATCGGCGCAATACGTTAAAAAGCACGTGATTTGGTCACTATCGAACACAAACGTGGGTATTACTAGCACGTTCGTCAGTTTCTTCCTAGCTTCTAGCGCTTTCCTAGAACTTTAATCGCATGTTGAATATTTTAGTTCATTTAGCCTCTTCCTACGAGATCTGGCCTTCATGGACGTGCTAAATTCTTACTACCTCCATCCCAAGATTTAAGATCTATATTTTTTCAGAAAGGCAAACTATGTTAAGTTTAACTAAGTTTTATAAAAAATCATTAACATGTCAAATATAAAATTAATATTATTAGATAGATAATGAAATATATTTTCATGTGCTATCTACAAAATATCATATTTATTGATACATTATTCTAAAATTTTGGTCAAACTTTACTTGCTTTGAATTTTCTAAAAAATATACTGTAAGCCTTAAGCCTTGGGATGAAGGTAGTATTTGATAGGTAGTCATATTGTCATCCTAATAATTTTGTAATGCGTGATCTTTTTACTGTATGAATATGTTTTTTTTCCGTGAACTATTTTGTTTCCAAGTTGCAGCCTATTTGCAACTTAAATCGTACTTGGGGTCTCGCTTTCGACGTGTCCACCAGATAGAGGGACTTGTGGAGTATTTTGGTGGTTCAGCGGAGGCGAGTTCGTCTTCGGCCAGGCGGGGCACGGCCTTGGGGCCGGCGAGGTAGTTCGAGCGGTGGCTCTGGTTGGTCATCGATCCGTGTGGAGCGCAGCCTCGAGGCTGGCGTGTGGTGTCGTGTTGTAACGGTTTTTTAGCCAGTCTTCCTTATAAATGGGCCAACTATTTTCTCCTATATCTATGAAAGGAAAAGCTTTTGCAACGTTTCAAAAATATCGTACTTGCAACAACAACAAAAAATTGCACGTTGCAACCCACTTGTAACTGGAAATTTCCAGTTGCAGTCCCACTTGCAACTTATAGGAAACACGAATCATGATGTAAATCTAGCCGCACTTGAGTAGAATAAGCTCCAACTTAACTCCCAGTCAACTGAGAAGTAACAAAACCTTATTCTAAAAGGTGGTGGTGGTGGTGGTACTGGAGGTGGAGGAGGAGGAGGAGGAGGTAAATCTCCACGTTTACCGACTAGGTGATTATGAGAGCATGTGCGCATGAATGATCGGAGTAGGTAGTTTCTTATATGATTGAATTGTATTATGTTTTGGAAGAAAATTTTCATACACTCATGACATCATACTATAAACTTTTTATGAGTCAAACACTACTTGTAAAAACAGTCTTGTAGATTTTAAATCATGTAAGATTTAACTGAACATAATATTGGTGATTTTAAATATCCTACGAATCAAACATGCCATAATGTTAGAAGTGGAATAAAATTGTGACACGCTGGGGCCTCGGCAAAAACTACACATTTACACGATTGGAGAAGTAATATCTCCTTTAGGGCATCTCCAGCGGGCGACACATTTCGGATGCCAAAATGGACGCGTCGCGTCCGTTTGTGTCGGTCCAAATGATCGAAATCGACCGCGTGTCCGTTTGCGTCGGGGTGGTTCTAGCAACACGACGCATAATTTTTCCCTTTTGATAAAAGCCATAATTTAAATTAATAAAAATACAGAACAAGACTTAGAAGGTCATAAAGGCCTGCTAAAACCTAGCTATTGGCTACTTCTCGTCGTTGATGACAAGGCCGATGAACTCCGTCGTCGGCCATGGAAGCTGGTACGGCGGTGGAGGAGGAAGGACATGCTACGGCAACTGCGGCCAGGCCGTCGGCGGCGCAGGAGGCTGTGGTGAAGATGGCCACGGATCCCAGACGGTTGAAGGAGTAGCAGCCAGCGTGTGGTCGTTAGAACGCGTCGACGTGGCCGGCGGAGTCGCCGGCATCCCCTGCACGACCGCCGAATCGCAAAGCTGGATGGCGAGCCCGTCCCACATAGCGAGCTTGTTGAGCTCGTCGAGCTCGCTATTGGCCAGTGCCATGGCAATGACCGCCTCCTCGCTAATGTCCAGCGGCTGGATCTCTGGATCCCACGCCGGCCCGCCGTCTTCATGGCCGTTGTCTGCGCTCCATGTCCTCATCCTCGTCGTCTTTCTCCTGTTCTTCCGCGGCAGCGCGTGTCGAACTCCCACGTCCCGAACGAGATCCAGTTGTAGGTGTTCAGCGCGTACGCCAAATCTTCTCGGAGATCGGTCGGCAAGATCGCTCGGCGGCGGCGCACCTCGTCACGGCGCTCTCGGCCCTCGTGTGGCACGGGGGGGGGGGGGGGGGGCACGCGCCTGGAGTTGAGGTACCAGCCTCCTTCAGTCAGATTTGCGTCCGGCAATGGCACCGGCTGGTTTTCCTCCGAGAGGCGGCGCGCGAACTCGATGCGGACAGCCCGACCCACGGCTTCTTGCCGAACCGCGAGCCGCTAGCCTCGTGGTCGTTCTTGGTCTTGCGGAACGGCCAGCATTTCTTCCCCATGGCGTCGGTCAGGTGGATGGTGTGGTTGAAAAAAAGGGCGCCGACAGCGAACCTTTAAGAGGCTCGGACGCCATCTCGCATTCAATATCCTGCCGCTACGACGTCGCCCACCAGCGTACGCTCACGGAAGCCGAGGCGCACCATTAACGCGGCCCTGAAAAACTATAGCGCGCCACCTGTAAGTTATGCCGCGGAAGACAGACCTTCTTAGGGCCAAGTACCTTTGGGACCATGACTTATTCTCCCCGACGGTTCCCACCAAAGGATTGCAATTCTGGAACGCCATACAAAAGATCAAATGGTACTTTAAAATGGGAGCTAAACACCAGATTCACAGTGGGCGAAGGACCTACTTCTGGTTGGACTGGTGGACGGGTGCTGGGCCCCTCCGTTTCACCTTTCCGCGGATGTTTGCTTGCTGCGACAACCACTTTGCTACTGTCCAGGGGGTTAGGACCAACGAGGGCTGGAGGATAAGGTTCCGCCGCACCTTCTGCCTAGCTGAAAGGGTCGAATGGGACAACCTCTGCAGGATCTTTGACCTCTCGCCCGCTTCTGAGGGCGATGATGTGGTCCGTTGGGCTCTGGAGCCTTATGGGGAGTACTCCACCAGCTCGATGTACTCCAAGCTGTCCCGAGGGGGGACGGTTACCCACTTTAAGGAGATTTGGCACACGAGGGTACCGCCAAAGATCCGGGTCTTCCTCTGGCAACTTATCCGGGGTAGACTGCCCTCCGGGGACCAATTGCTCAAGCGGAATGGGCCATCGAATGGGTGATGTGCCCTTTGTGGAGAATGGGAAACATGTGACCATATTTTCTTCACCTACCACATTGCAAAATTTATGTGGGCAGGGATTAGGTATCTCCTTTCCCGCTCTTGGGACCCAGCAGGGGCTGCGGACTTCGTAGCCATTGCCAACGGCTTGTCGGGTAGATTTCGTAGGATACCTTGGTTCACCTTCGCCGCTCAGAGTTGGGCGCTTTGGAACATCCGCAACAAGCTAGCTATTGAGAGCTTCCTGATCTATAGCCCGGCTGATGCCATCTTCAAAATGTCTATCTATATGTAGAGCTGGAGGGTTTTAGTCAGACTGAGGGACCGACCACTGCTGGACGTGGCGCTGGACAAGGTTAGCAGGCTTCACGAGGATCCGGGCCGGAGGACACTGACATCATCGACATCCTGGATGGAGCGACGAGTTCATGCTGCCTCTCCTGCTACCTTTGCGCGGCTCCACGCTTGCCCTTTGTTGTTATCTTTGGGTTTCAGACTTATGTATTCGGTATGGTGGTGGCACTAGACTTATGGAGGTACCTGTTCTGTGGTATGTATTGTATCGCTACTTCTGTTTGCCATGAGAATAAAGCTCAGGCCAAAGGTCTTATGTTTAAAAAAAGACGAAGCATCTGTGCCGCTACTAAGAGGCCCATGCTAGAATCGGGCGGACGACCGCTGCGTTTCAACAAAAATGCAGCAGTGCGGACGCTGCACGCATGAATGATCGGATGCCTGCAGTGAATCCGCTACAGCTTAGGGGCACCCACGATGGAAGGAGGGGCCGCCGACACGTCGGGCCCGGCGTGCCAATCCGCCGACCGATGAACAGCGGATGGCGATGCATGACTTGTCGTTTTCCCTCTAGGGAATTCTCGTCTCCACTGCTTCCGTGCATTTTTTGGACCATCCTCCTCCTCTCTACTCCACTGTGGTTGGGCCTCACCCACGAGTACAGAAAGAAAATACGAAAACAAAGCTACAGAGATCGAGGAAAATTAAAGGGAAGTGACTGCCACAGTGAGGAATTGTTCTTCTCGGGAGCTGGAAAAAACTTCTCTAGCTATCGCTAGCCCGGCCTCGGGATTCTGACCGACCACTAACATTTCTTTTTGCTTATCTAGTTCGCTAGATCGATCGAGTGTTGGGGTACTAGCGCTGTACGAGCTGATGCTTTACTATTTCGAGCATCAGGAGTGCTGTGGTCCTACATATACGATTGTAGATCTCCTAGGACAATTATCTGCATGCAATGTAAGATTGAATTGACAGCTTTCTAATCACGACTAGCTGCTCCACATGTGTGCCGGTTAAACAGTAATACTTGTACCAGCAAAGCAGTCCTTCAGTCACTGACTCACTGCGTACAGTATCAAGAACAATGTTCGAGTAAGGAAAGGTAGTGTAATTGAAATTATACGGTAATTTAAAGTTATTCTATTTCTGAACTAATCATTGCATAAATTCTCGATATTTCCAACCACAGCATATAGTTGTCTTTTTGAACTCCAAACATCACTCTGAAACTGGTACGATTGATGAAAAATGGCATTGCCTACTAAGTTGATACTAAAAGCCTTATTTACATAAATCTAACACAAATACATGTATTCTTCTACATACATAGTCGATTGAGCAATTAAACAATCCTCAAAATTGTCGGTTGTAGTAAGATTTTATGCAGTTTCTACATTTGCACACAGGTTCACCTTTATTATATCAAATAAAGTTTACTACAATACTCTATGGAACGGAGGAAGTACTACTCCTCCGTGTCTCCTCGCCCGTGCTTATAATCAAGGTGTTAATTCAAAAATTTGTGCACACCATGATTTCAAACTGTTGGGATTGATCTCGGGCTTAACTACTAGAGGAAAACGAGGAACATGGCTCTCCATGTACTTGCCTGATCGGGGCACCCAAAACCAACCGGTTTAGGTCAGTAGTCCCAAGACGCCACATATATAGAGGAAATATTTATTTTCTAATAAAAGAGATAACAAAGTATGGGCAAGTCCTCAAACTCCTAACTACTGATCCAACAAGGGCGATGCAAAGGATCAGATGACCAACAACCACCGCTGGCCACCAGGAGGGCAATGACGGCGGCGTACCTACATTGTCTACCTGCTGATGGTCTTCCTCGACCAGCACCGCACCACCAGAAGCCTACGGCCGTCGTCACCGTTGGCTATCCTCTGATGGTTGTGTATACCAATTCTGGTAAGTAGCATCCTTGTGCATATGCCTATAGGTGTTCTAATATGAGATTAAGATCCAGAGATCCAGAGGATGTAGGTACAACCCGTAACATTACGACCAGAATCGTTGAAATTATAATGGTCACAAAATCATGAGTATAGTACAACATCATACAATATGACCTAAAATAGAATCAACAAAAAATGGTGTGTGGCCTATACCGAGTAAGAAAATGGTAGCAAATATATGTCAATATGAGGGCCTCGCAATTTTGTTTCTCCAAAATGGGGAAAAACTGATGAATGTGAAACTTTAAAGGTCAACAAACCTGAGAACTAACTTCGTGCTCAGTCAAGTCATGCACCATTTAATTTGCATCGTGATTCGTGGTAGTTATGAGTTGTTATATGTGTTTTAACTAACATTTGATGACATCATCTGACTGAGCACGAAATTAGTTCTCGACTGAGAAATAGTCGCACCCTTTAAAAATATCTATTGAAATAAGCAATGAAACTACTGATGTTTGCCCGGAAAAGTCCCAGTTGAACCTGGGTGCACGTGAACCCAGGTGGGAAATGCATTTTCCAAATGTTAAAAAACTATGAAATAAAAATAACGGGGTACGTATGCATAGGAAGTTTTCGTGGAGAAACCATTTTTTTATTTCAGAATCTAAAAAAGACAAAATACGTCACATATATACTGCTATATAGCCCTGCAAAATTTCACTTTTTTTGCCGAGGCAAAATAAAAGGTTTTTTCGTCACGAAACTCATATCCAGGGCACATGTTTGAGATCACCTTTGCATTCATTTTGTGTTTCAATTTTAAAAATATGTTTTTACATCACAAACGCACTTTTGAAAAAGTGGGGTTCTGAAAAGCTTTGCCCCTGATATATCCTCACAAATCCCTTCCTAAAACCAACCTAAGTACATAGTGCGGCAGTCAGCTCAAAGCTAATTAACACACGTCAATAACAAGGACATGAACAACCCACATAGTCATAGCACGTATACAAAGACACATACAATACCCACCCCCACTGCGCACAAACTAAAATACACATACCATCATACAATGATGTAAGCGCATATATGTAGTTGAAAAAAATCAACAACGCAACCATCTTCTAATCTATAAATTTGTAACCTAACCATCTTCTAATACGGATGCGGCGGGTGCAGGGTGATGAGACCCGCTGCGCTGCTATATAAGGTGAGGTAGTCTGCGTGCGACCGCTTCTCTCTAGTCTCCGGCTACTCGCTAATTTCTGAGCTGAGTGCGTCGCGTTGTCGTGCTGTGTGGAACTGCGAGAGAAGCCTACTAGTATCACCATCAGCTCGCAATAATACCTGCACACCCGCCTTGTTGCCTAGCTCTTGTCAGCGAACCTCCCCACCCACCCCGGCCTCTCCTCTCTTCATCCCCATCCCGTTCCATTTCCACCTCCATCGATCTCTCCTGCTTCTCGAGTTAGCTTTGAGCAGCTACGCGCTGATCACAGCTCTACACGTACGGGGTGAGGGTAGAGGAGGAGGAGGAGATTAATTCATGGCTGGCGCGGGTGGTGGGGCTGCGGCTGCGACGGTGCAACCTGCCGCGCCGGGAGCGGGAGCGGGAGCTGGAGCTGGGAGGAGTAGCTCCACATCTGCGGGCGGAGCAGGCGGCGGCGGCGTGGCTGACCCGCGCGCCGAGGCCCTGCGGTGCCCGAGGTGCGACTCGGCCAACACCAAGTTTTGCTACTACAACAACTACTCGCTCACGCAGCCGCGGCACTTCTGCAAGGCGTGCAAGCGCTACTGGACGCGCGGCGGCACGCTCCGCAACGTCCCCGTCGGGGGAGGCTGCCGTAAGAACAAGCGCTCCAGGAGCGGCAACGGAGGTGGCAGGCCGGGCGGCTCCTGCGCCGTCGCCGCCGGCGGTGCGTCCTCTAACGCGGCTGGCGGCGGCCTCGCCTCGTCGACCTCGTCCATGTCGATGTCGCTCCAGCCGCCGGGATCCCTGTCCTCGGCGCTGGGCCTCCATGGCCACGGTGGCAGCTCCTTGGCCTCGCTGCTGCTCGGGAGCGGCGGCGACCACCTCGGCCTCTTCCACGCCATGCAGTCGGCGGTCTCGGACGCCACCGCCTACGAGATGCAGCAGCAGCAGCACCAGTCGCAGGTGGATCAGCTGCTGGGGCTCGGCTACGGCGCCAACGGGTCGCAGATCCAGATGAAGCCGTGGCAGCAGCACTTCCAGGACGGCGCTGCCGGTCTCTTCGACGGCTTCTACGCGCCGCTGCTGTCTGGCTCCATCGTGCCGGGGCTGGAGGAGCTGCACGTGAAAGCCGAGGCCACCGCCGGTGAGCAGCACAACCACCAGGAGAAGAAGGCCGCCGACGGGGAGCAAACCTGGGATCAACAAACGACACCGTCGTCTAACGTTGAGGCCAACATCATGGCGTCGGACGCGCTCATGGCCGCCGCTGCTGCCGCGTCCATGAATCCGGCGGTCAGCAACGCTGCTACGGCACCGACGTCCTCTTCCCTCATGTACTGGGGCAACGGGGGCATCGGCGGATCGCCCGCACCATGGCCGGACATGGCAAACTGTGGATCCTCCATTGCCACCTTCTTCTAGCCGGCCGCCCAGTCTGGATGGATGGCTAGCTAGCTCCTTGGTCGTTAACCTTTTCTCCTTCATTTTTTTCCGGTTAATTTTTCCTTGACTAAAATAACATGTAATTTGTGGGGGGAAAGCTGAGATGAGAGAGAACACTCTTGGTAGCTAGAGAGAGATGAAGCCAGAAAGTTAGATCCACAAATATTCATAGGGTTTCTTTCACCGAGAGATGGATCGATCTAGTGTACATGTTCCTCGGGCCTCGCCTTCGATCGATGAACAAGAGGACGATGGGCATGCATGGATCTAGGAGAAGAGGCTGGGGAAGCAAGCAAGCAAGTGTAAGTGCGGAGCACTCCTAGCCATACTACTTGATTTGCTACTTCTCCTTCTTTGGGTGTTTTGTATATAAGGCATATGGTGTAGGCCGGTGTGGGGATATATGAGAGCTAGCATGCAGCAGCAATGGTGGTGCAAGTAATGAGCCTCTCTCTACCTTTCTCTCTCATCTTTGGCATTGAAATTAGTGTGTTTAATTGGTTACTTTACCTTGCAATCGCCAAGTCCTTAGATGTATAAGTTAATACTAGTACTCCTACCCCCCTTGAAGCTTAGTTAGAGAACTGTTTTTGAGTTCTCAAGCATTGGAGGGTTTCTTCCTCCTTGCTCTCTCTCTCTCTCTCTTTTTCTAGAGTGGACTTCTTTCATTTTCTTGGGTTTTTGTTTTGTTCAAACTCTATTGTACCAATGATGACATTTTGAGTTATGAAGAAATTTGAACTATTGCTGTTCTTCTGGTGATGATTCATATATAGTCCCTATGCGTGTGTAATTAAGAACACTATATGCACTCTAGCTATAGTTGCTTCACTTTTAGTGCATGGATGGATGTCTCACTTTTGGTCATGTGCAGCAGCTTTAGCTAGCAAGCCCGAGAGCTTTAGTTTGCGCTCTCTTCTGGATGCGCGAGCGCATGATCAGATCTTTGAATTCTGTGCATTTTAGGAAGCTGTCTTCTTTGTGAAGGATCGATGATCATAGGATTCCTGCATGCAGTGGCATTCATGCAAGTTAGCGCTATCATGTTTCTGTGATCAGAATCTTTTATGCCCCTCCTTTATGCCCCTCCTTGGCGGATATACATGGCGAGGGTAAAAATTACGGCTGTTTACACATGCTTGTTCTTTCTCGCATGTCTCGTAGCAATTTGGACCTGTATTTCGATGCCATCTATGTTCACACTACTGGTACTTGAATACCATGAAAAAGGAAACGGAGATAAATTTGGAAGAAAGAGATTGGTAAGCAATGTGTGTGCTACACTGCTACTAGGGAAGACACGCTTGAGATGGAGAACATCTATTTGTTGAGCTGTACATTTTTTTGTGCATGTATATAAAAGGTGTTTGATTTTGGATTTTCATTTTTAACAAAAAAAAGGTGCTTGCATGTCTATAGTTAAATTCGTTCTTTCATGTCTCATATTTTTCCAGTTTTTTTATTCATTAATATTTCCAACGATGGGTTCGAGACTTTTGAAATCACAACATTAATTAATATTGAGCTATATCTTATTTGTTCTCCAAATTTCCGATGAGCACAAAATGATGGAGATAGAAATTTTGTACTCACTCCGATCCATACTTGTCGCTGGGAATGAGTGAATAGCCTCACTAAAATGTGTATAGATACATGTGATTCAGCGTCAAGTATTATGGATCTGAGCGAGTAGTAAGTTTATTCATTTAACTAGGGAACCATGTATATATATGAGCTATATACTATCTTTCCAGCCTTCTGTATCCATAGCTAGTTAAGTAAAACCTGTGCTAGCTCCAGGCAAGCACTTTCACATTTTTATGTTGAGCCAAAATTTGTTCTCCCTCCATCTTGGGTTTCTTAGTTATGCTTGTCTATTTCTCTTATGAGCATAGGTGAGATTAATTTGAGTCTATTGTGTACAAGTAGTAAGCTCCTTTTTCTTCAAGGACTTTTTTTATAATTTTCATGCTTGCTGTTCGTAGATTATGGCTCATAATTGTTGAACAATTGAAGTGTTATAATGCCGCAACAGCAACACTTTATATTCGATCAGCAGTTCATTGAATATGCATGGTACTCGATCATGGGGTTCGTTCCTGGAATATAACAAGCGTATTCGTTCATTGTACTGCACATTTTTTGCATCATTTCTTTAGCAATACCAGCTTTTCTCAGTTTCTCCCACTTCGACCTCTTTTGGCTTTGTTAGATTGCATGCGCACGCACGTACGTAGTTAATGCATGCATGCTGAATTTAATGCACGCATTTCAGTTATTCCATAGGATCATCATGTACTGTAGTATACACAATCATATTAAGCGAAAATACTAGTACTCAGATTATTGATAAACAAGGCTACGCGTACCTGGAATGATAAGATCAGGTGCACCTTGTGCATATTGATCTATCATATCAACCCAGGTTCTGCACATTCAGAGTCGTACGTACGTTCTCTGTGTGCTTTTTAAAACGCACCATTAATTTCTTGTACTGCAAAGACATAAGTAACCAATAAAAACCCCTTTCAATTACAATTAAATGTCTTTCCTGCTGACTGTAAGTCCAAATCTCTTTCGGATGATTGCGTTTCTCTGATCGATATATCAGTGTACCATGCGTTGTTAACTTCGTAAGAGCAGAAAAGGTAATTAGTCAGATATTTTATTGATGTGTAAAGCTTATACAACTCTATATAATTTGAAAAGGATGTTGATATCGGAAATTCAATTCGGCTCTAGGGTGCTATGCTCCGTCCACCCCAAAAACATATTTTTATTGTCAAAAAACAACAGAAAAAACGCACATACATCTCGACAATCTATGTGCGTTCATACAATTTCGCGAAAATCTGATATTTTTTGTGGTCGATGTAAAAAAGATAAAACCTGTCTCACAAAAAGCCTTATTTTAGCACCAAATTTTGTCTTTTTTGCACAGCCCAAACAACAAGTCGATTTTTTTATGGAAAGACATTGTGCGCACGTAGCGTGTGAAGATTTACAGTTGAACTTTTTTGATTTTTTTTGACATTTCAAAATGTATCAAATATGCATTTCAAAATAAAGTGAGCATATGTACTCAAGAGTCAAAACATCAATCCTATATATGGGCTCCATATTTTGTTTTAAGACACCAAGTACAATGTGCATGTACTCACACTACTACCACATGGGCACACCCACATGAAGTGCACTCGAGACTAGAACCATAGAGATTCAGCATCGACGAAATAACCACAACATGTCTCACTATTTATGGATCCACCGTTTGTCACCGAAAGACTAAGACACACGGGACCTCAGATTAGGGGTTTACGGGCTAAGAGTACAACCGGCATTGCTAGCTACTCAACCTATAATTGGTTCTCTCCTTCATATCTTTTGTTCGAACGCACATTTTCTTATTGTTCTTGATAGAGATACAATACTATTTCAAAGGCAGAGTTACTGCATTCTGAAATAGAAATGGTTGATTTATCATCTTAAACCAAATGTTGTGGCAACAAGGGACCATGTTTGTGAAAGTTAATTTCTCTTGTACAATGAATACTCATTTCAGCATTGGGGAAGGTGAGATCATTAGCGATGCGGCTTGCATGTGGACTTCTTCGCCAAGCTCCTACCTTACGAGCACATAGAGGTGATCCTTGCCATGTTCATCTCCGCCCAAGGTGATGCATTTTGGTGGCGTGACCGATGAGATCTATCGATCTAGGGATGTATAGATTATCTAATGGATGATCTGTACATGATCCTTGTGTGGAATGTAAGGGGTCTAAACTCCTGAGCCCACCAAGATGCCATCTATCAGCTTGTTTCACTATCTTTCATAGCGTGGTGCGCTTCCAAAATACCAAATTCATGTGCATGCATTTCTTCCACGGCCATGGATCATCGCCTAGGGCGGGATTTAGGTAGTTTTTTCTTCCTGCACGTGGCCACAACATTTGGTTGTATCCTGCTAGCTTAGAAGTCGATTGTAGTGTCGGTCTCGAACCTGCACTACTTGCCTAACTCAATCATGTTTAGGTGGAGTAGGTAGCTCGGTTTGATGGTGATTTACAAAAGTCTACTCGACACAATCGAACGGTAATAAACAATCCTTGTAAAATCTAGCCAACATTCGTGACGTCCCCATCGAGATGGATGATGGCCAAAGATTTTAGCCTAATCGTTAATGTGGAAGATAAAGAGAACACCCATTTGCATCGGCACATGTTGCGTAAGTTTGGTAGGACTCTCCTTTAGCTTGAGTTAATGGAATCATGGCTTAATGGTAGGAGATATATGTGGTTGAAATATGTAGCAACAAGCGTTGGGGCGAATTTATCGGGTTTTCTCCTCTATAGATTGGGACACCGAGTTCCCCTCCTTGCTCTTCTTGGCGACGAATTCTCCTGTGTCTCGCAATTGCTTCCTCCTTCTTGACTTGGCACCCAAGATAAATAAGTGCAAGCTCCAAGGTGATTCTTGATTGGTTCTTTACCTCTTGTAATTGGAACCTGAAATATCACAACTCCGTGTTCTTTACCTCAGACCATGTTCCCTCATCAATATCTATTAGATTTGAGATTTACTGGATAAACTAGACTCATTTTTTGGATCTGGTTGAAAGAGCATGGGACATGCATGTGAAAGCTAACTCAAGTGCTTCTACTATTTGTGCTAAATTAAATAAAATGAGGTGTGAGCTTAAAAAATGGGGAAAAGAAATCTTTCTCATTATAGGATTTTGATTGAAAAGTGCAATCGGGAAATTCTATATCTGGATAATCTCAAAGATACGAGACCCCTAAGAAAACTTGAATTTAAATTCAGGAAAAATATGAAGTTACATCTAAAGTCTCCAAAAAGTGTAACTATTGGAGCTTGGTGAAAACTCAAAATTCTTTAGTGTCAAAGTAGTTGTAAGGTTTTGGAAAAATAAAATGGTTGAGAATATTAATAAAGTAGGAGTTTCTCTGTTGGATCACACTTACAAAGCATATGCATTCTTGGCTTGTTATAAATAAAGAATTTGAGTGTGTCAGCGATATTGCATCATCCGCCAAGGAATATATCACCCCACTGGAAAATCTTTAGTCTTTGGTGCAGCCTTTTGCAGTTGATAAAATATAAATATATTCAAGTATATGAAGCATGAAAAGCTCATAGACAATATGGTTTACATTCCTATTAATTAATAAATGCTATAGCATCATTAAGGGTGAAATTATCAAACTTTTTGATGATTTCTTTGAGGCGGATGCAAAGCTTGAGAGTATCAATGGTTCCTTTATTACACTAGTACCTAAAAAGCTAGGATAAAATAGTTAATGACTCATGCATGTAATATGCATACATGAACTTTTTAGTTTATTGACACATATTTCCATATATTTGCATCATATAGAATAGTATATCCATGTTTTACATTGATTTATGGGGAATTATCAATGATCCCCTTTATTTTGGTTATAACTCTGGAGAACATGAATCCCATGTATTGCATAATTTTAACTTCTAGGGACCTAAATGAAGTTAAATGTCCCTACGATTTTTTGAGGTTTTTTTACGCGAAGAAAATAACTTGGAGTACTTAACCTCAGGAGGAGAGCTCGGAGGCCCAAAATAGCACAGGTGGCACGGCCCCCACCATGGGCCTTGCCAGTCTACCTCTTTCCCTCCTCGAGCATCCGCAGCCATCAGTCTTCGTCTTAGACTAGAAGTCTTGACATAAAAATTCCTACAAAAAAGGACCCCAGATGCGTCTTTAGAGGTGGCGGCGCAGAAACACTAAACACTAAAAAAGAGCCATAACCAACGAAAATTAGAAGGGGGGACGCCATTGCAGCCGCCTCCGGTTGGATCTCCACCTTCCCCAACATCATGTACATACACCATGACAATTACGGGAGTAGTCCACCTGTAGACTATGGTTTTGTGGCAGTAGATTGATCTCTCTCTCTCATGCTATCATTGTTTTAGTACCACATGAGCTTCCCAACAAGATTATGGTAATCTATATAATTCCTATGTGGTGGATCTTTGATTTTTTGAGTTGATATTTGAGATTGGAATTCTATTATGTGTAAGATGTATTGGTAGATCAATATTATGCACCCCATTTTTAAGTACTTTTTCTGATCAAACTTGTATGGAAAAAAACATGTGTGGGGGAACGTGTGTATTAGTTGGAGTAACATGCATAGTGGTGGTTATTGGATAGTGACAAAAAATTGAGATCCACTATGGTTTTTACCTTCCTTTTGTTAGCTCACTAGGGATAAAGTGAATAAATGTGTTATAATCACCTGATGACACACAAGGTGGTCTTGTTTGCTCCAGGTAGCACATTTGATATTAAAATATCATGTTTAAATACCTAAGGCTATATTCTATTTATTCTGAATTCTAGATTGAGTAGAGATTTCCCTTTCTAGTGGAGTTGTGTTGCATCATCTTTTTATTAGGACGTGATGTCCATATGAATGCTAATCAAACACATAATTAAGTTTCATCAATATTATATCTTCTTTGAATTGATTTATATTCATTACACCTTATGAGAGAGTAGACAAGTGAACACATGAACCCCGGTCCACTTTTTTAAATAAAAAACCAATTTCCAATACTTTTATTGTCTTTTATATTTCATGCATTAATTAAATCCGAAAATACAGAAAATACTTTTACTATTAGCAAACACAAACAAAAACCCAAAATAACTTTACTTTATTATTTTTACTTTCTTTCCAAGTTATAGATTTACTTTTATTTATTTATTGTTTTATTTTAGTGCTATTAAGGGTATGCTTGGTTCATTGCCCAAGCTAGCCCTGCCAAAAATTTGGTATCCTAGTAAATTTTGCGCTACATTTGGTTTGCTACCAAAATTTTGGTGCCAATGAGTCTTATTTCATATCTCTCACAGATTCTTGCCAAATAATTGGTCAAGTGTGGGCAGGATTCCTAGCTTAGCCAAAATATTGGAAGGCCAATTCTTGCCAACATTTGGTAGGGCTGAACGGGGCATGAATCAAACATGCCCTAAAACCCTTTCTTGTGCTTGGCAACCACACAATGGAGTTAGGGACACAAGGCAATCACTTTGTTTTGCAGGTTGCTAGAAGAAGACAAAGGAGTAGTGAACGTCCAATTCCTCGAGAGTTTGATATAAACCCTCGAGTCGCCTTTGTGGGTAAAAGAATCTTCTACAACAATCTGCACTTTGAGTCCCAACATGGTAACAGAGTTGTTGCCATCAAGAACAATTTTTGGCGTCATTGTGGGGGAGATAATAAAGACACTCCATCAAACCGATCCCTCGGCAAGCGCCATCAATGACCTCAAGCCCATATCTCTTATAAACCATTCTTGAAATTTCTAACAAAGTTAGTAACTAATAGAATACAAAATTAGATTATCATATGCATTCATAAAAACTAGTATGAATTTATCAAATATAGAACTATTCAATATTTCTTAGCATGGTCCTTTGAATTTCTTCATCAATATCATCAATCAAAGAGGAAGATCATAGTGTTCAATATGATTTAAAAAATATTTTGATATCGTTGAGCACTCTTCCATCTTGGGAATCATGAGAAGCATGGGGTTCCCTGAAATTTGGTTAAAGTGGGTTGAATAGATACTTCTTTCATTTTATTAAATGGTTTTTCTGGTTTGCAAGAGAGATGTAAGACTACAAGACCTACTGTCGTTGCCTACTCGACAATACCCCGGAGGAGGGATCCTCACGAAGGGGGGGAAGTAGATGGGGCCAAAGGGTGGAGAGCCATCAGGACGGTGGTACGCGAGTTAACCAGCTTCAGAAAAAGCTGCTCGGAGGCATGGCCTACTGCTGCTTGTGTGGAATTACGTGAGCGCTTTCGCATTGTTACAATGAGTTGTGGTTGTGCCCCTAGGGCTCCCAGGATCCGGCTTATAAGGCTGCTCATAGTGGGGAGTAACGTAAGGTAGTGTCATGCATAAGTTACTAGTCCATGTTACTACCTTCATAGTGGAAAGTAACTTAGAGATGGTATCATGCAAAGCCTCATTTATTAGTTCGTAGACTTATTTTATCTTGGGGTGTGTGATGTTATGGTAACATAGCTAGTTACCACCTCTCTCTCTTTCTTAATTTATTGCTATATCATGTCACCAAAACACATTGAAATGTGTGATGTTACTACCTAAGTTACTCCCACTATGAGCAGTCTAAAGGTGCCTGGATCTAGTGTTTCTACGGAGAGTCCTACCCTTGAATACAAGATGGCTAACTACGGAATATTACATTGTCGTGCACACCAAGGATCCACATATTCCTAACTTGTCATCCAAGGTATGGCTCCTTCGGAGAACCTTCTAGATCCGACTCCTCGTGTAGTCTTGGATGGATCCGGCTCCTTGTTGCTGGGCTGGACTTCCTCCAGCTTCAATCAACAACAACTGGGCCATCCGGTGGGCCATATGCCACCACCACCATTGGTGGGCCACCCGGGCTTGCCAGATTATTGGCACTACTGATGGATACCCATTATTCATACCCATAACAGTAGCCCCCGTAGTTCTTCATGATCCGCCTCCTTGTCTCCGGCTTTTTTCGCATAACCGATCAAGTCGTAAACTGGTAGAATCTTAAAGGAATCCAAAAACCTATATGACGAATTCTCCAGCCGAATAACTTAATCGGCTGAAGAATGAATCGTGTAGTTTGTATTTTCAGCCTTTCCCTAAACCCATAAATTTCGCGCGCGTTTGTAGGTTAAATTTCGCTGAAGATCTTCGCTAAATAGGACGGAAAATCCGGCTCGAGATTGCTTTCATGTTCAACGGTAATACCAACAGTAAAATCACCTTCGATCCAATTTTACCGCAAATGACCTCGGACACGTGTCAATCATAAAACGGGGTGCCATTCTGGCTTCAAGCCATCGGATCCGTCACACGAATCTCAGAGTTTCCGGCTATAAATAGGGCCTAGGTGACGCATTTTCCAATTTTACCCTCATTTCCACCCACTTCGTCTTCAACATCGAGCTCCCGACGAACTACCGAGCCCTAGCACTTTGGTGTCGTCCACCGGAGCCTCGCCGCGCCGTCGTCTGCAGGGAGCCGCCGAAGCTCATTGTCGCGCCATCGCCCGGAGGAGCTCATCGAGCCATTGCCATCCGAGCATCAACTCCAGCGATGCCTCCGCCGCTCGCGTTTTCTTCCTCTGCTTCAGGCGTTGCCGGTCCTCCACGACGGGGAACCGCGTCTCTGCACTGGGTAAGTCCCTCTGGCGATACCGCAGTCGATTGCTCAGTCATTCTTGCCTGATCATGCTAGGATAGAAACCTTAGGTTAGATTAAACCTAGAGTATTTTTGATTATCTAGATCTCTCAGAACACATGCTCATAGTTGTTTGCGGTTCTTGGTAGATCCAATACTTAGCATTGCATGTATCCCGTGTATGTAGATATGTTGGATCACATTCGTGCTAGTTCGTTTGTGCTAGAGAACGATGAGCCAGAAATTCCACCAAACCCTCCGCCAGTTATTCCGACCGTTTTGCTTGCGGGTTGGCCTGGTTCTGATCCTCCGGTTCAAGATCTACCAATCGTAGTTGAAAAAATAGAGATTCTATCTCCCCCGACAACTTACGCTCCCCATGCTCCCCAATTTTCCAGAATTCACGAGGATTATCTGGCGAGCAAGAGGGGCAGAAGAGAATGTCAAAGAAAGTTCAAGAGGCGGAGCAGAAAAGGACCTCCAAAGTGATCAACAGAGATGGTCTCCGGGGGACTTGGTTTCCCTGCCACCCGGATCCAAATCAGCTCTGGATCTTGCTCGACGAGGGATTCCTCAACAAGAAGAACATCGAGCATTTTGAAGATAAAGCTTCTCCGGCTCCTAAGCCTGGTTACATAGTCATGTGCCAGGGTTGGATTGAGCAGGGCCTGTCACTTCCGGCCTCCAAGTTCTTCTTGGAGGTGCTGGATAAATATGAGCTCGCGCCGCATAACACTTGCCCCAACAGCTTCATGGTGCTCTCCAACTTCCAAACTCTCTGCGAAGGATATCGCGGAGTAGAACCAGACATCAAACTCTTCCAATGGTTCTACCGGATCCGACCGGAGTATGAATCGGAGAAGAACATCTGCAACTGCGGCAGCGTCACCTTCATCCTAAGAGCCCAGAGGAACTTCCCTGCGCTTGCCTCCCATGAATCCGCAAGTGGTTATATCACAAGAACCTCTCCTCCAAGGACCAAGCTAGCAAGCTGCCGTAATTCAAGGAGGAGGACGTGAAAGAAACTCATTTCTGGAAGGAGTGCCCCAACTTGGATGATCATCAAAGCCTGCTACACATGATGGAGATAATCAGCAATCTCAATGAGCGAGGTTTGAAGGGGAGCGACATTACCCTTAGCTGGTTTACTCGGAGGATCTAGCCTCTTCAATCCCGACCCAACCTCATCTGCCATTTCACCAATATGATGGACAAACTGTGCATCACCACCCATACTCTCCCTGTTGACTCCGGGAAGATTCGGGCTCGCACCCTGATGGATGTGAAATATGCAACTTTTTTCTTGCGTTCAAACCCTTAGCTAAGTCAAGAAATTGACTAAGTTTACCTCTCAACTTGCCAGTAATGACTAATTAATGCAAAGATATGCAATCTCTTCTATTTTTGGATGATGTACAGGAAATCACGTCATAATGACAAATGGACCTGCAATTACTGAAGAAAATTGCGTCAGAAGCATGGCAAAGTTGACTACGCTCGAAGAGGCGGTTCCAGGGGCTTTAACGGGCATCGTTACGGGCAAGCCCAATACCATGTGCCGCAGCCTTCCTAAGGTCAAACCCTATAAGTTCTGTGAAGGGGCCTATGCCAAAGAGAGAGCCATTCGTCGCCAAACAGAGCCGCCATCCATTAGATCCATATGCACCACACCGAAGGAGATCCACCACCATAGTTCATCCATCCCATATCCATTCTCCTCCATAGCCATGGCCATCACCATTTTAATAGAGATCTCCTTGAGAACTGGCGACCATTGTAAGAATATTGTGGTTTCAATCTAAGTATTTTGCACAATGATTTCTATATTTGTTTGACCTTGATATTATATGTGAGTAGTCCTCACGGGCTGCGGGTTGGGGTGAATCCTCGCATTGTTTATGTGCATCTAATATTATTATATGTGTAAGGATTGAGTTTTGTTGTCTTGTATCCTTGTCTCCTTGCCTCGTTTCGATGATCTGCAGGTACCCATATCATTCTGATCGATCAAGGGAAGAGGTGGGATGAGTGGAGGACGGTGTGATACCACGAAACCTCGGTGATAGAAAGGGGAACGTAATGGTACATGTTTAGTGATTCATTCAGGATCATGGCACAATCATCTAGCTTAAGGGTTTGGTCTGTATTAATATACTTAATAACTATTGTTTCTTGCACCTGTGAGGACATTGGTTGGACCAAGAGGCTCTTGTCACCTCTGGCTTTAGGGGCAAGAGTATTTACACATATGTGCTTCAATTATATAAGTATGACTAGCTGCAGGGGAAACCTCAACCATGTCCTATTTCCATCATTGAACACAACCCCCTTAAAAGTAAACTAGAAAGGTCCGGTAACAGAAAATAAAATAAACTAGGAAGTCTCGTAGACATTTCCTTTACACAATTTTAGTAGTGCTTCCCAAGGTTCGATTAAACCTAGGTCTTCTAAGAAAAAAGCTTATCATACTACAATCCGTAATCCGGATCGAAGGTATCAACCCTTTTTCTGGCGCCGTTGCCGGGGAAGCAATTTCTCTATTCTGATAAGGTTACTAGAGACCTTGTTAGTCATTTATTTTTAGTTTTAAGTTTTTATTTACTATTATTAGTTTACTTTTTTTATTCTCTACTTGAAACCCCAAAAATTTAGTTACTTGTTCTTTTACAATCATAGAAGAAATACCAAAAATATAATCACTATGACAGAAAAGAAGCTTGGGGAATATGCTATCCCCAATGATGATTTTATTCGTGCACCCATAACTCAGCCCGCTGTTACAGCGGAGAACTATGAAATTAGGCCTAACCTTTTGAGTTTGGTTCAGAAGAACCAATTTGGAGGCTCACCCGCTGAGGACTCAAGCATGCACTTAAATACATTCACTGAAATAAGTGATATGATGCGCTTTAAAGATGTTGACCCCAATGTGGTAATATTACGCTTGTTTCCTTTTTCACTAAGAGGAAAAGCAAAAGACTGGTTGCTAGCTTTGCCTAAAAGCACTATAACTTCATGGGATGAATGTACTAATATATTCATGACTAAGTTTTTGCCACTAGCAAAGACTATGCAGCTGCGTTCTAACATTATAGGTTTTATACAAGAAGGTCGCGAGCCACTAGCGCTTGCATGGAAAATGATGAAAGAAGCCACCATGAATTGTCCAAGTCATGGAATGGAGGACTAGTTAATCTTGCACTTATTTTATAATTCCCTTAACCCAATGTCTAACTCTATGCTTGATAATGCAGCCACAGGAACATTCATGAGCAAGCCAGTTGAACCGGCAAGGAGACTTCTAGACGATATGCAAAGCAACCATGCCCAATGTCATGTAGAAAGATCCTCCTCAAGGGTGAATTCAATCACCAAAGGTAACAATGAAGAGCTTACTTCAAAGGTAGATGAGCTTGTAAATATTCTAAAGGGTAAGGAAAATACCCAAGTTAATGCCATCACCAACTCTAATGTTGAGGAAGTAGACTTCATAGCAAAAAATCCTTGTAACCCTGCATAGAAGAGTCAAAACTATGGCTCTAATTTTCCTAAACAATATTACAGGAGTTCCAAATAATAATTACACTAATGGTAGTGGAGCAAGCGATGGTAATACTTCAATTGAAAATACTTTCAAAAAAATTATGCATGCTCAAATTGAACAAAGTAGTACCGTTACAAAGTTTACTGAAAATCATAGCACTATGTTAGGGAATTTACCTAATCGGACTGTTTCTCTTAAGAATGAAGTTCAAGTTCAATAGGAAAGGATAAAGACCGTTGAGGCGCAACTGCGGAAGATAGCTGAAAGCCAAACTATAATACTTGCAAGATTTGTAGGTAAGCCAGAGCCAAACCCCGTTGAAGACCTTAAGATGATGAGGATTGATAGAGAAGGAGAAGCACCTGAAGAACTGGACTATAGAAATGCTCCAACACCAGAATACTCCGTAGAAGATCTAATAAAGATGGTCACGGTAAAACAACCCGAAGTCGATGAAGGTTATGGTGTAAGGTACCGTAAATTTATTCATGAAGTAGCATGCAAAGTTCGTGATTTAGAACAAAAATATAAGAAGCTAGCTGAAAAACTTCAAGCTAAGCTTGATGATATATTTCAGCCCACTATTAAGATTCATATTGGAACAAATGAGGTGGCTGCACTTTGCGATCTTGGTGCAAGCGTCTCCACAATTCCAAAAAGCTTATTTGATAAGTTAGGGATGGGGCCATTTAAAACTACTGAGCTATGACTTCACTTAGCTGATTCAACGTATAGACAGGTTGTAGGCATGCATAAAAGATAATATTGTAGTAGAAATTAAAGGATGTTTGCTCTTATTGATCTTGTTATTTTGGACATGCCTGAATATCCTATTGCTCCTATAATCCTAGGAAGGCAATTTCTTAGAACTATTGTCGTCGTGGTGGAATGGCAGATGCCACGTGATGGCTTAAGTTGGAGCCGAATGTGCGCTCGAGGATCCGGGGGAGGGTTTGGTTGAAAGGGAAAAGAGTAACATGATTCCAGATTGTATTGCTAAACTTGGCTGAAAGCCAGAGGTTGAAGAACGTACGATACAAGACCTAGTTCTACTTGCTACTGATCTGATCTCCCCCACAGGGGTGTGCCCCCTCTCCTTATATAGGGGAGAGGGTGCCTTACAAGGGAAGAAACCATAATGGAATCTTTGATGAGCAAAGCTACTTTATAAAGCTTCTTTGGCTCCAGTGACACCGCTTCTGTCTTTAATAAGGAACTCGTCCGGTATCTTTAGCGTCAGCAGCTCCTTTGGCGCCAGGGCTTCGATTGAAGCTGAAGTGTTTCGCTCATCTTGTCCTTTGGTCCTTGGTGGAATCTTTGACTGGAATGCCGACATGCTACAGTTGAGCCTATGCCGGATCTCCGGTATCTTTACCTCTGAACTCTGGTATCTTTGCCTTGGTGGCATAAACTCTCTTGCTCCCCGTACTCCGGCATACCCCTCCTGGAATACCAGTTTGTACTAGCTTAGCTTTGTTGAACTTAACCTTTAGAATCCGGATCAACCTTTAATCCGGTTTACAAATAACATATTATGGCATATTTGCCATAGTCTTGGCCTACCGGGGGCCATCCCCCTGACATTAGTCCCCGAAGCTAGTATAGTCCAGCAGATTTTATCTGACGGGCCATGCCAGGTTCTTATCCCGAACATACCGGATTAACCCTTCTGAATTCAAATTAAACTTAGCCGGCTTCTTTTTGCCGTTTTCTTTGTCATTAAACTCTCCTCGACAAGGTCGAGAATAACTTGAGAACCGCACTTGTCAGTGACATGCGCACTGTAACTGACATGGCAGTGTCAGGGGTCAAATCCCTCGTCTCCCGCGCACATTTAATGTGCCACACCCGATCCGTGTGGCCCTTCGTGTGGCAACCTCCAAAACGGTGTGTATCTTGGCTCCATGTGGCGGCCCATTATCTGAAGAGGGGCGGGCCGAGCGGTTTCCGGCCCATTAACCACCTCGCTATTTAAGGGCGATGGTTCCTCGTCCTCTTCACCGCACTTCTCCACTTCGCCATTTCCGTCCTCCAAGCCCTCTGCGCTCAGAGCTGCTGCGTTGCCGCCCGTCGCCAAGATCATCTTCTCCGGCGAAGTTCTAAGGGGAGCGCTCTGCGCTGCTCAGGCTTTCATCCTTGCCAACGTGCTGATTTTTCACCCTCTCTTCTCTTTGAGGCGTACTGCCTCTCGAGGTTCTGCGCCACCGCTCGCCGCCGACGCCTTTTTCTCCAGTGAACTCTCGGTTCAACACATCGGGGTTCCTCCGCCGCCCATCTATAGTTAGTGTGGCTCTATCTGGTTCCCTTATGTCCTCATTGTTCTTCGTGTTCTTCATAGGTGCGGTAGATTTATGTACCCCCTTTTCCTTTTCATTTTTTCTTGTGTCAAGATCTTCACTAACCGAGTAGAAGTCTAGAATCGTGTTGTTAGGTAGCTCTGGTACCTTAGAGAAATGTCTTCCGATGAATCTGGCGAGGAGCTATCTGGTAGAACTCAATTTAGTGAAGAGCTCGAGGTTTCTATGGAAGAAGAAACCGTAGAGCAAGAAGCTGATGGGCTGGAAGAGGATCTCGCTCGGCTGGAGGAAGAAGCCGGCGGTCCGGATCAAGAAGCTGGTTCTAGCTCTATGGCTTACACCCATGGTGCCTGGAAGGGTTCCGACGTGAGCCAGGCAGAAATCGACTGGCTATACCGGTCCCGAAGGATACCGGAAGAGGTATTCTGCCGGATTCTGGGCAAGGAGCGGGAGCCTGTGCCCAGTCCAGGTGAAGTAGTTGTCTTCACCGCCCATTTTGAGCGCGGTTTTGGTCTTCCGGCGTCAGACTTCTTCTGGCGCCTCCTTGACTTCTACGAGCTTCAGCCCCATCATCTTCCTTGCAATGCCATTTTCTATCTTTCTTCTTTTGTCTCATTCATGGAAGGTTTCGTCGGCCTCCTGCCTACCGTCGAGACCTTCGCTCGTTTTTACAATCTCTGGATCAATTCGATCCAGGACCCGAAACTTCCAAGCCCCAAGCCCATTGTTCAGTGCGGGGCATGCATACTCACGCCCCACCAGGGGAGCCCATATTACAGGTTTTCCGGTTTAGAGTCGTGTCGAGCGTGGCAAGAGACTTTTTTCTATGTCCGGAACTCCAGCCCCTCCGACTTCATCAACCTTCCGGCGTATGTTCCCGGCCCACCCGCCAGAACCAACTGACGGTTCAACCCCCAGGAGGGCCACGACGAGACCAACCGGATCGTCCGGTATATGGAGACGCTCAACGACACCACCAACATCTGCGCTGACAACATCGTGCGCACTTTTGTCTCGCGCCGGGTTCTTCCCTTGCAGCACCGCGTGCACAAGATTTTCCAAATGACCGGGCGGAGGGATCCCACGAGGATCACAACCTTCTCCCTGACCAAATCTAACGTGGTCCTGAAAGCCAGACAGATATGCAAAACCAAGATGCCGGTTGAGTGGAAGTGGGGTATGCAGCCTTTCAGCCGTAGGCGCCCGCCAATGTCCCAAGTAAGATCTTGGGGCTTCCGGAATATTGCTTCCGGGAAGTTGAAAACTGTTCTTTTAACTTGCTTATTTCTTGTATTGCAGGACTTTCCTCGTATCAGCGCCGAGGTGCCGGAATCTTTGGCCCCCAAACGTGTCTTCGAAGACGACATGGACGTGGACCCGTATACGATCGGAAACGTACATAAGATGGGCCCGATGCACTCCTGATGCCCCGGTAAAACTCCTTCCCGGGACAATGCTTACGACAGCGATGATGATTGCATAATGCTTGAGGTACTTGATCCTCTTCCCTTATCTTATGTTTTCTCTGCCATGTCGGTTTCAGCTGATCAAGATCGTCAGGTGCTGGAGCACGTGACTCCGCTTGCTGCTGAGGTTGGGGATCCTCCGGCTCCTCGAGTCCGGAAGACTCCGGCTTCCGACGCTGGTAGCAGCGATGCTCCGGCTCCCAAGCTCCAGAAGAAATCGAGCTCCGGGCCTCCAAGGAGGAAGAGGAAGCACGAGATTCCGTTCTCCTCCGGGTAAACTTCATCATCACACCTTTCCGGTTTACACCTTCGTACTTGATACTTTCTGCAGCTAACTCCCATCTTTTATCTTTGAAGCCTGCTCTTGAACTTACCAGGAGCGCGTCCGGAATGAAGCCGGAAGCTCTCAAAGACAGCGGCAAGGCACAGGACCCTCCTCACAAAAGTCTAGCACACTCTAGTGTCGGCAAATCTCTTTCCTCCCCTCAGGGAGATTCAACAAGTTCGGGGAGCGCGGCCCCTAAAAGGAAACATTCCCGCACGGAGGATGATTTTTCTTCCCCTCCAGATATTGAAGACACCGGCACCAGCAACACGGGCGCCGGTTCAGAACAAGCCAGATGGCTGGAACCTTTGGTTCCTCCCTTTCTTGAAGAAACCAGCAAAACAACTGCCTATCCTGGCAAGACTTCCTCTTCTGCACCAAGGAAACCGGCTCCGCCGGCCAAGGCCGCAGCTGCACCGACACCGACATCCTCCAGCAAGCCTCCTCTCGCTCCTTCCGGCCAGAAATCTTCTTCCCGGAGGAGCGCAACGCTCACCACAGAGCAGCTCTCTGGAGTCGTTAAAGCTGCCACGCTTCCGCCCACCATCTCCTAGGCCCTAACCCTAAATGCCGGGTGTGCTGCGAGGGATGCTGGCAAGAAGGTCTCAGCACAGCTGGGCCAGATCGTTGAGCTGAACTGTGGCGATGCCAACTTGGGTGCGCTGCAGCGATACATGGATAAGTGGAACCTCTCCGACCAAACCGAGGCCACTCTTGGCGTCGGCAAGGACAAGCAGGTGGTGACCGATCCGCGCGGCCCCTGGAATACAGTGTAGCACCTGGCGCGCCTCAAGAGTGTTGTGCGGGAGTTTGACAACGCTTAGCACGACACCGACAAGAACGTGCTGGTAAGCTTTTTAACCGAACTTGAACTTTTATGATGATACCAAATTGTTTCCAACTTAGACCATGTAGATATATATCCTCATAGTCCCCGAGTTTCGGGTTAAGCACGCAGTACTTACCGCGAAACTGCTTAGAAAAAACCGGCATACGTAGTCCTCGAGTCTCGGGTTAAGCATGCAAAACTTAGTGCAAACTTGTTGCAAAAATCGGCATCTCTCATGGTTAATTTCACAGGGCGTGTTGGACTCGCGCAAACAACTCTTTGAAGATCTGAGTGGGAGCACCGCGACCTTACCCAAGCCTTTGCCGCGCTTCAGCTATCCCATAGCCAATGCCAAGGTTTGTTTGATCTCACCGGCTTCTTTTGTACCAGTTTTGCCTCCACATAAATTTACTAAACTGTCTCCTTGGCGCAGCCGCGCTTTCGGAAGCCTCCCTTGACGATCTCACTAGCCAGGTTGCCGCCCTCAAAGGTAAGCCGTTTCCGCCGGTTTCTTTTTCTCTTATTGTTTTATTTTATTAACTCAATTCATGCCGGATTTCAGCTGAAAAGGAGGAGTTGTCTTCCCAGACCAGCGCGAGCTGCAGGCTCAGCGAGATGCAGCTGCCAACATGAAGGCGCGGCTGCTTTAGGTGGGGATGCAGCATGCCCAGGCGATGAAGGACGCCGCTGCTGCTGGTGATGCCATGGGATGGCTTAAGTTGGGGCCGAATGTGTGCTAGAGGATCCGGGGGAGGGTTTGGTTGAAAGGGAAAAGAGGAACATGATTCCGGATTGTATTGCTAAACTTGGCTGAAAGCCAGAGGTTGAAGAACGTATGGTACAAGACCTAGTTCTACTTGCTACTGATCTGATATCCCCCCGCAGGGGTGTGCCCCCTCTCCTTATATAGGGGAGAGGGTGGCTTACAGGGAAGAAAACTTAATGGAATCTTTGATGAGCTAAGCTACTTTATAAAGCTTGTTTGGCCCCAGTAACACCGCTTCTTTCTTTAATCAGGAACTGGTGACATCGTCCGGTATCTTTAGCGTCAGCAGCTCCTTTGGCGTCAGGGCTTCGATTAAAGCTGAAGTGCTTCGCTCATCCTATCCTTTGGTCCTTGGTGGAATCTTTGACTGGAATGCCGACATGCTACAGTTGAGCATATGCCGGATCTCCGGTATCTTTACCTCTGAGCTCCGGTATCTTTGCCTTGGTGGCATAAACTCTCTTGCTCCCCGTACTCCGGCATACCCCTCCTGGGATACTGGTTTGTACTAGCTTAGCTTTGTTGAACTTATCCTCTAGAATCCGGATCAATCTTTAATCCAGTTTACAAATAACATATTATGGCATATTTGCCATAGTCTTGGCCTACCGGGGGCCATCCCCCGACAACTATTAAAGCTCTAATCAATTTACATGATGGGAATGTGACAAGTGGACTACCATCCAAAGACCCATTTGTAGTACACTTCCCTATAAAGAAGACCGCCAAACATGACGATGATGGGATCATCACTTTGAAAGCAATTTACCTTGGAGTGGGTCTTACACTTCCAACACCTAGGTGATCACCATATTGGTCAAGTTAATTGACCTTAACTAGAAGCGCTTCATGGGAGGCAACCAATGTTCAATAATTTTTCTTTCTAGTTCTTGTTTAGTTTAATGTTTTGTTTTATTTGTTTTGTTCTGTTTGTTTTTGTTTTTAATAAAGAGTGTTCATGAGATCCTATGGATGGAAAATAGGAGAATAAAATAAGTAACAACGCCTTTCGACTTCATATACGAACGGTTGAGCATTCTTGATATTATATACTATTGTTTTTTCCTTAGTCATTTTCCAGGTAATGTTGATGTACTAGGGCACGTGAAAAAACTGCACATAAATTTTTGAGTACGCAGGTTCTAGTAACTTTAGCGACCAATGGTACGGTGGGAGCCGCCCGTACCACGGTACGGGCATACCAGACCGTACCACTCGGTCGTACCATTTCGATGATGAAACTCCAAAAATTCGGTAAGGATCCCGTAACTTTAGCAACCATTGGTACAGGGGGATATGACCATACCACCCGAACATACCGAGTCGACCGCCTTGAACCTAAGGCGGATGCACCTTGTACGGGTGGGATGCGCCTGTACCGTGTGCCCGTACCACATGTCAGAAGCCACATATAGGCAGGGAAGAGGTGACCTAATCAAAAATTTCATATCCTCTCTCTCCCTCCTCCAAACTCAAAACCCACTCCTTCGGATCTCCAAATTCGTTTGTTTTTTATTCGATTCTTCGCACTCCATAGAAGTATGGTACATTTCTCCTCCGATCCCCAACTTTTTATTCGTGAATCCATGCTCTAGATTTTGTCATTATCAATCTAGACTTTGGTCATATTATTAACTTCATCACCTTAATGAGCATGCTAGATTTTGAAATTAGAGGAAATTCTTTTATAAGATGTGTAGAGGATGATCATATGTTTATTTCTATCGGACCAGATTTTTATTTTTTTAAAGTTTTAATTTGTGCTTAAGATACTAAACTGCAAATTACTTTTTAGATGAACACAAGGAGCCGCTCGCGCGATGTGGCTGCATAGGCTGCACTACCGGTTGAAGACACCCCTGCTTCTCTCGGTATCGAGTTTGAAGACCGACGTCATCTCAACCATTTCAACCATCTCAACTAACGCGAGATCAAATCGACAAAATGGGCATGCCCCCATATTCTGAACCAACTAGGCTTACGCAATGATTTCAATACTCTTTGCAACAATCTTGGTTTGCTTGACTTTTCTTTTCAGGAGGCGGCCACCTACCGCCGCTTGACACTCGAGTTACTCAGCACCCTGAAGCATTCTGTGAACCAATACCACAACTCTGAGGAGAATCAACCCGGAGTCGACCGGATATCCTTCTGTTTGGTGAACAGTGAGTATGAGTTGACTCTATATGAGTGGTGCAACTAGTTTGGCTTTGAGAATAGCACCACCGCCAACCGCTATGCATGCTTTAGTTTGAACCCATCACCTAGCATGTATTTTACTCGGATGAGAGTATCTTGCACACTCACCCAAGGGAATTGTATTGAGTGCCCTGCTATTCGCTATTTATACTATGTTATTGCTAACACCTTGTAGGCACGAGGTGATTTCACGAGACTCATTGGAGAGGACATGATGATCCTCGCAAAGGTTGTGTTCCTAGACAGCAAAATCCGTCCAAACTTGGGCGCCCTTCTCATTCTCTACCTGAACCACCAAACACTTGAAGCTTGAGGCACCATATGTGGAGGTGGAGTCATGACCATCTTGGCAAGAAAACTTAACATTAATATAATTAATTTACGAGCATTGGAAGGCCCTCGCCGCCTTGGTTTTACTACTCTGAATGCATGTGGTATGGTTAGAAAAATAGAAGGTAGATATCACTTCAACATACCAGGAGATGATCACTTGATCTCTGCCCTCTGCCTAATGATCTATTCTCTCTCGAGGATAGGCATCTGCATTATTATGCGCAGGTCGATGCAAATCTACCCCAACAACAAGATGAACCTGAAGGACAAGAGGAAGTTGAACAAGAACATCAAGGACCAGAACAGGAGCAGCAGCCACTCCACGACTTCACCACTTGTCAGGACATGTACGCGCTCGAAGTAAGCATTGAGAACCTGAGCAACCTTGATACGTCTCCGACGTATCGATAATTTCTTATGTTCCATGCCACATTATTGATGATATCTACATGTTTTATGCATACTTTATGTCATATTTATGCATTTTCCGGCACTAACCTATTAACGAGATGCCGAAGAGCCGCTTGTCAAGTTTTACGCTATTTTTGGTTTCAGAAATCCTAGTAAGGAAATATTCTCGGAATTGGACGAAATCAACGCCCAGGGGCCTATTTTCACACGAATCTTCCAGAAGACCGAAGGAGTCACGAAGTGGGGCCACGAGGTGGTGACACACCAGGGCGGCGCGGCCTGGCCCTTGGCCGCGCCGGCCTGTCGTGTGGGGCCCTCGTGTGGCCCCCTGACCTATCTCCTCCGCCTACTTAAAGCCTTCGTCGCGAAACCCCCAGTACCGAGAGCCACGATACGGAAAACCTTCCAGAGACGCCGCCGCCGCCAATCCCATCTCGGGGGATTCAGGAGATCGCCTCCGGCACCCTGCCGGAGAGGGGAATCATCTCCCGGGGGACCCTTCACCGCCATGGTCGCCTCCGGAGTGATGAGTGAGTAGTTCACCCCTGGACTATGGGTCCATAGCAGTAGCTAGATGGTCATCTTCTCCTAATTGTGCTTCATTGTCGGGTCTTGTGAGCTGCCTAACATGATCAAGATCATCTATCTGTAATGCTATATGTTGTGTTTGTTGGGATCTGATGGATAGAGAATACTATGCTATGTTGATTATCAATCTATTACCTATGTGTTGTTTATGATCTTGCATGCTCTCCGTTATTAGTAGAGGCTCTGGCCAAGTTTTTGCTAGTAACTCCAAGAGGGAGTATTTATGCTCGATAGTGGGTTCATGCCTCCATTAAATCTGGGACAAGGATGAGAAAGTTCTAAGGTTGTGGATGTGCTGTTGCCACTAGGGATAAAACATCGATGCTATGTCCAAGGATGTAGTTGTTGATTACATTACGTACCATACTTAATGCAATTGTCTGTTGTTTGCAACTTAATACTTGAAGGGGTTCGGATGATAACCTGAAGGTGGACTTTTTAGGCATAGATGCATGCTGGATAGCGGTCTATGTACTTTGTCGTAATGCCCAATTAAATCTCACTATACTCATCATATCATGTATGTGCATGGTCATGCCCTCTTTATTTGTCAATTGCCCAACTGTAATTTGTTCACCCAACATGCTTATTCTTATGGGAGAGACGCCTCTAGTGAATTGTGGACCCCGGTCCATTCTTTTACATCGAATACAATCTACTGCAATACTTGTTCTACTGTTTTCTGCAAACAATCATCATCCACACTATACATCTAATCCTTTGTTACAGCAAGCCGGTGAGATTGAAAACCTCGCTGTTACGTTGGGACAAAGTACTTTGGTTGTGTTGTGCAGGTTCCACGTTGGCGCCGGAATCCCTGGTGTTGCGCCGCACTACATCTCGTGGCCATCAACCTTCAACGTGCTTCTTGGCTCCTACTGGTTCGATAAACCTTGGTTTCTTACTGAGGGAAAACTTGCCGCTGTACGCATCACACCTTCCTCTTGGGGTTCCCAACGGTCGCGTGCTGTACGCGTATCAAACCTCACCATCAACCTTCGAGAGAACACCACCAATCTCAATTCCCACTTCACTCATTGGAGTGGCTAATGGAACCTTGCGAATTATCCTCTGCCACAATGAGCTCAACAAGAGGGCTTGCAAAAGCCTAAGCTTAGGGATGTGTTCCTCGAGCATTTTTATTTTTGTTGAATATATTTGTACTCCAACTCTTTGAAAGAGCTTTGAAACACTCGTGTTGGTCTGTTCCAACACTTTGCTTTTTATTTGCTTTTCGTTTTAGGTCATTTTTCCTTTTTTTTGTTTTTAGTTCCTTACTTTGTCGCCAATCTTTTTTCCTTTTCCCTCTCAATCCCAATTCAAAAATATATAAAAAGATTTTTCCTTTTATCCTTGTTCTTGAAAGAGCTCAATTGCATTTTCCTCTTTATTTGATATTATTAATGAGCTACCAAGATTTTTTAAGGAACACGTCATAAGGAAGAGAAATATGAAGTCGCTTACAAGAGGTATGTCTTATGTATCCCACTTTAGAAATTTGAATTGTTTATGCTAGTCAGTAGACTTGTTAAGATATGGTACTAGTGGAAGTGATTTGAAGCAATTGGAGTAAAGTTTTTATTTGTATGTTTAGTTAATTGTGAAAGCTCTTACACTAGTTCATTTAATTAATCGAGTCTTGCCTTGGAAATAACATTGCCAAACAAGTACAACAAGAAGAAGTCTAAAATTATGACTTTTATGATGACCGATTATCTTAAAGGTTTAACTTTGAAGATACTTAACTCCATAAATGTTGGGATATACTTGATAGCACTCTTGATGGGAGTTGTTTGATGGAATTGAAACTTAATGGTAGCTGAGACACATGCCAATATGTAAGGTTGTGAATAAATGTGAGATATTGCTTTACGTGTGTCAACATATGAATTAATGTATGATATTGTTTTACGCGTGTTAGCATGCTGTTGTGCACACTCTTGGGATGCTAGCACCACTGGCCCCATGATTGTCGCAATCCTTACTAAAAGGTCATTCATGACTTTTGCTTGGAAACTATCAAAGGAATCCAAAAGTATCACTTCTCAAGTCTTGACATGGACTCAATAATATTAGATGAATATTCTTGAAGGACAATGAATTGATAGTGTAGTGTTTTGATAACCTTGATCAATTGGTGTGGGAATAATTACGATACTTCACTGCTTATACCTCTTTTAACATGAATGCACATACTTACTTTGATGATAATAAACTTACAGTGTTCCTTGGCAAACTGAGAGTTAACTACTTAAGCTAGAGTGATTGTTTACACAACTAGTTACTCATACTTATAATCTTTATTTTGATTGTCTCGAGTTACCAATGCTTCTATTGTATTCTTGGCACTTCTCTAACTATGCTAGCTTTCAAATGGAAGAAGTGCTGGACTCATAAGGCTACCACTTGTAAGTGATTTGCTTTCTCATTGTTTTGGTCTAAACGCCTAGTTCCTTATGGTTCTTTGATTCTTGCTCGAGGACAATCAAGTTTAAGCTTGGGGAAGTTCATGGCTGTGAAATACGCCACTTTTTATCGCGCTCAAACCCCTAGAAAACTCAAGAAATTGACTAAGTTTACCTCTCAACTTGCCACTAATGACTAACTAATGCAAAGATGTGCAATCTCTTCAATTTTTGGATGATATGCAGGAAATCACGTCATAATGACAAATGGATCTGCAATTACTGAAGAAAATCGCATCAGGAGAATGGAAAAGTTGACTACGCTCGAAGAGGTGGTTCTAAGGGCTTTAACGGGCATCGGTACGGCCAAGCCCGCCAGTAACATCCGCCTGTACCATGTGTCGTAACCTTCCTGAGGTCAAACCCTATAAGTTCCGTGAAGGGACCGATGCCAAAGAGAGAGCCATTCAGCACCAAACAAAGCCACCATCCATCAGATCCATCTGCACCATACTGAAGGGATCCACTACCATAGTTCATCCATCCCATCTCCAATCTCCTGCATATCCCTAGCAATCACCATTGTAATAGAGATCTCCTTGATAACTGGCGACCATTGCACGAATATTGTGATTTCAATCTAAGTATTTTGCACAATGATATTATGTGTGAGTAGTCCTCAGGGGCTATGGGTTGGGGTGAATCCTTGCAACGTTTATGTGCATCTAATCTTATTATGTGTGTAAGGATTGAATAGGAGTTTTGAAATCCTGTATCCTTGTCTCTTTGCCTCCTTTCGATGATCTGCAGGTACCAATATCATTCGGATCGATCAAGGCAAGCGGTGGGATGAGTGGAGAATGGCGTGCTACCGCAAAACCTCTGTGACAAAAATGGGAAAGTAATGGTACATGTTTAGTGATTCATTCAGGATCGTGGCACAATCATCTAGATTAAGGCTTTGGTCTGTAATCATATACTTAGTAACTATTGTTGCTTGCGGCTATAAGGACAGTGGTTGGACGAAGAGGCTCTTTTCACCTCTGGCTTTAGGGGCAAGAGTATTTACGGATGTGCTACTCACAAATCTCTTATCTCTATTTTATTTGTTACACATATGTGCTTCAATTATATATGTATGCATAGCTGCAGGAGAAACCTTAACCCTGGCCTATTTACATCATTGAACGCAACCCCCTTAAAAGTAAACTAGAAAGTTCCGTTAAATAGAAAAATAAAATAAACTAGCAGGTCTTGTTGACGTTTCCTTTACACCATTTTAGCAGTACTTCCCAATGTTCGATTAAACATAGGTATTCTAGGGAAAAAGCTTATTATACTACAATTCGTAATCCGGATCGAATGTATCACACCCTTTATAAGGTGATGAAGGAAAATTCCGACTTCAAGATTGCCCTCGACATCTACGCGAATGACAATGAGTGTCCCTGGGTGAGTGCAAAATCCGACACATGTGCTTTATCAATATTACAATTTCTTCAAAGCATCAGCTCTTTAATATTTCCTTTTCTCTTCACATGTCGTCGTTGTCCCTCCGGCGGAACGTGGTGCTCTAGAGAAGCCAAGAAAGCCAAGGCAAATGAACAACCGGAAGATCGAGGAAGAAAAGAAGAATCTGAAGAGGAGGAGGAAGAGGAAGGTCAAGATCCTCAAGAAGAAGTCTACATCTCCTGCACCACCAAGAGACCCACCGAGAGCAGTACCAAGGAGCAAAAGGGATCCGACAACAGCCTCTGCTAGCGTGCCGGAGAGTTCCGGCAGAAACCCCCGCCAGCAGTGCACCTCGCATAGACTCCAAGGCTGTCGTGGTATCGTCACGGGTAAGCCATGGGGTGGCTCAAGTCGAGTGGTTCCGGCCTTGGCCTACGGCGGTTTCCGCATGCGGGTATGAGCATGAGCGACACAAGCGACGTACCCAGGTTTGGGGCCCTTGTATGGAGGTAACACCCCTACTCCTGCTCTAGAGTGTATATAATGTATGAGATAGTAAAATGATGCTCCTTGAGCTGTATCCGGCTTGAGAGAGGGCTCGAGGTAAACGATGACCACTCTCCCGAGCGGTGCTAAGTGTGAATGAGAAAGAATGGATCGATCGTCCCTGTGCAAGGGAGTGCTAGTCCGGCTTATATAGAGCCTGGAACATTAGAAACAAGTCCCTATAGCCTACGGTGCTGGCGCCGCTGGCTCCGGCTCATTCGCGCCTTCCCGAGGCGCCCGTGCTGCCCCGCTGTCAGCTTGTTTTGTCCTGCCTGTCGCGGCCGGCAGGGACAAGACGTGCCGAGCGTCGTGTGGTAGGTGGATCTAGCTTGCGACCGTAGCCTGCGACCGCTAGCTAGCGTCGCCCGTAGCCTGCGGCACCCGGAGAAGCCGGCCCATGATGACCTCTCCTTACGCGGGTCACTGTTGCTCTACCGTGCCCCCTGATCTGCAGAATTTGATGTCCTCGGCGGATTTTCGAACCCCGATGACCTTTTCGGAGCCTTCTCCTGCAAGGATCACATCTTCGAGCCGGTCAGGGAAAGTTGACCCAAGCCGGATATGACATGTAGAAGCCGGACCTAGACATGGCGCAGCCAGCCACGACCAAGCCAGTGTAGACATGGTTCCAGCCGGCTCACAAGGTAGCCGGCCACGGCTCTAGCCGACTGCTCCTCAGCCGGCCTTTTCCGCGGGCAAGCCGGCCCTGAGCCAACTGATTCCAGTCTTTTGCCATACCCGGGGTCTTCCCCTCGACATTAGCCCCTGAAGCTGGCGAGGCCCAGCGTAGAGAAGGGCCTGAGCAGGTTTTTCCTGGCCGTTCGTTGTTGATCTCATGGATCCTTCTGAAAAGCGGTTGGAGGGGCCGGCTGGGAATTTCTTCCGGCAGGCTGCACCCTTTTCCGGCTTGCATCGTCCAACTGCTCTCGAGCCGGATGCCGATTCGGTTTTGTAAGTTTTCTCTGCAAAAGTGTTGAAGAGCTTTCTAGCTTGACGAAGTAGGCGCCGGCTGGTTCTGAAACGACGTGGACGGCTCGGGCTCGGCTGCTCTGAATTCAGTACTGCCTCGGGGCGCGGGTCATGACTTGACCGGCTCTAGCGAAATTCTCTGTGCCCGGTCCAGCGTGTGGTCACATCGCTGCCGGCCTAGGATCCTCTGCGGCAAGGGCTGACGTGCCCTCCGGAAAAACCGTCGACTCGTGAGCAGTTACCGGTAACACACGCAGTTCATGGAGATCGTGGGCGCAGTTAATCCAACATCCCCGCCCACAACCCCCACGTGCCGGCCCCCATAAATAGGGGCGTGGGAGGTTCTGTGGCGCCCCTGCTCACTTCTTCTTCTTCCTCTACTCTCCTCTGCGCGCCTCTCTCTCTCTTCCTCCTCAGCTTTTTCCGCGTGGCGCTCGATTCCACCGGTGAACTCTGGCGAGGGCTTGCACCCGGACGCGGCGGAGCTTCCTCTTCGACACGCCGCCGCCTCACAGCCGATTCAGCGCCAAGCGAGGCCGTTCTTTAACGCCTCGTTCTTCTTCGCCACCCGCTACGTCGTCGCGCTCACCGTCGACAACGGAGGAGATGGCGCAGCCGAGTGGTTCTTGGGAGGGATCCACCACCACAATCGACGAGTTGCAGCGCCTCCACCGGTCGCATCGCATCCTGACTAGGGTGGCAGTCCGGGTGCCTGGGGAAGAGATCATGCCGGAGGTGGAGCCCGGCGAGCTCGTGGTCTTCGTCACGCATTTCGATCGTGGGTTCGGGCTGCTGGCGAGCCCCTTCTTCTGCGGCTTCCCGGAGTTCTTCGGGCTCCAGCCGCATCATCTCCCGGCAAACGCTTCGTCACCCTCTCCTGCTTCGTGGCCTTCTACGAGGGCTACGCCAGCGTCAGGCCGGACGTCGACTTCTGGAGCCGGCTTTTCTACATCAAGGCGCAGACCACGGATGGTGAGCTACGCGCTTGTGGGACGGCTTCTCTTTACCCCCCACCAGACGCCGACGGTGGACTCAGTGAAGAAGTGGCACGCATCGTTCTTCTACATGAGGAACGAGAACCCGGCCGTCGACAGCCTCAACTTGCCGGTGTTTTCGCTGGCGCCGCCCACCAAGATGAATTGGGGGTACTGCCATAAGCCGACTGACCCGGCAGCCGAGGTTAACCTATTGTTGGACTTCCGGCGAACTTGTGTCACGTGGGACCGACTGACTGCAGCGGCTGTCCCACAAGACCGGCCACATGAGCATCCGGTTCGACCCGACCCGGACGTCCAAGGTGGAGCTCACCAACGAGGGTGTGGCCAGCCGGGTGAACTACATATCCAACGCTCGGCTCCTGGACAACTAGCAGGCGGGGATGGAGCCCTTCAGCCGGCGCGATCCTCCGACTGCGGTAAGTCTTTTGTACTTTGGCCGGCTTGCCGGCATGCGACTACCTTTTCCTTTGCTTTGTTTTGCTGTTATAGCTTCGTTGTTTCTGTCGGCTGCAGAACTTCCCACGGATGCTCCTCGAAGACGGCAATTTGGCAGAGAAGGTGATGAGGACATCCCTACTACACCACTACCTCCGTCATTGATAAATGAAGATGAACCTGTTGTGAAGCTCAAGTCCAATGAAGTTCGGATTGGACCCATTACAAGAGCTCGTGCGAAGCTACTTAAACAACAGGTGAACTTGTTTCTAAACGGTACTTTGATTGATGAGAACTTTATACTGCCTAAGTCCTATTACTTATGTATCATCAGGTATCAAGAGGAGACGAGCATCGCACGAGGAGTAGAGGAGCAGCTGGACATGAAGACGGACGTCAAGATGGGCGTGAAGCTGGACATGGAGCTGGACATGAAGATATCTCATGGACGCGCGAGGGAGGAGCGGGAGGCATGCGCGAGAGGAGAAGTTGACGTCCAGGCCGGTCCAGCACCCGGTTAGACCGGCCTCCAGACCGGCCAGCCCTGTCCCTGGCCCGGTTGACCGGGCGCCAACCGGATGCATCGTACCGGAGCCAAACCGGACAAAGTTTTGCGAACTTTCCGGTTGCCGCCCGGTTGACCGGATGCCAGACCGGCCGGCCCGGTCCCTGGCCCGGTTGACCGGATTCCAGACCGGATCCGTCCGAGTCTGTCTCGACCAGATCTATTCTGGGTCGGTTATTCTTGTATCTTTTCGACCAGGAGTCGTCCCGGACGCCTATATAAGTGCCCAGGACGCCCCCCTAGCTGCTTTAGACCACGTTTAAGATAAACCCTAGTTCTTAGTTGTTTGCTCTAGCAAAACTATTGAATCCCTACACCATATTGCTTGATATTGTGTAGATCCTGAAAAAGTCTTGTGTGATCTGCTGTTCCATTGGGAATTAGACGGTTGCAACTTACCGCTTCGTGGTCGGCGGTGATGACCCACAAGTATAGGGGATCGCAACAGTCTTCGTGGGAAGTAAAACCCAATTTATTGATTCGACACAAGGGGAGACAAAGAATACTTGAAAGCCTTAACAGCGGAGTTGTCAATTCAGCTGCACCTGGAAACAGACTTGCTCGCAAGAGTTTATCAGTAGTAACAGTTTTATAGCAGTAGCAGTAGTGAAATAACAACAGCAGAGTAACAGAGACAGCAGTAGTGATTACAGTAAACAGCAGGGTTAAAATACTGTAGGCACAGGGATGGATGACGGGCGTTGCATGGATGAGAGAAACTCATGTAACAATCAAAGCAGGGCATTTGCAGATAATAATAAAACGGTGTCCATGTACTAATCAATCAATAGGCATGTGTTCCATATATAGTCGTACGTGCTCGCAATGAGAAACTTGCACAACATCTTTTGTCCTACCAGCCGGTGGCAGCCGGGCCTCGAGGGAATCTACTGGATATTAAGGTAATCCTTTTAATAAAGTACCGGAGCAAAGCATTAACACTCCGTGAACACATGTGATCCTCACATCACCGCCTTCCCCTTCGGTTGTCCCGATTTCTGTCACTTCGGGGCCTCGGGTTCCGGACAGCGACATGTGTATACAACTTGCAGGTAAGATCATAAAACAATGAATATCATCATGAAAGAATAACATGTTCAGATCTGAGATCATGGCACTCGGGCCCTAGTGACAAGCATTAAGCATAACAAGTTGCAACAATATCATCAAAGTACCAATTACGGACACTAGGCACTATGCCCTAACAATCTTATGCTATTACATGACCAATCTCATCCAATACCTACCAACCCCTTCAGCGTACAGCGGGGTAATTACTCACACATGGATGGGGGAAGCATGGCTGGTCGATGGAGAGGCGTCGGTGGTGATGATGGCGATGATCTCCTCCAATTCCCCGTCCCGGCGGAGTGCCAGAACAGAGTTTTCTGGTCCCGAGACGGAGTTTCGCGATGTGGCGGCGTACTGGAGGGTTTCTGGCGACTTCGACTTTCTACCTCGCGTTTTTAGATCAAAACCTTTAAGTATCCAGAGGAGTGCGTCAGAGGGCAGCCGAGGGGGCCACACGCTAGGGCGGCGCGGCCCCCTCCTGGGCCGCGCCGGCCTAGTGTGTGGGGCCCTCGGGCCTCCACCTGGCTTGCCCTTCTGGCTCTGTGATTCTTCTGGTAAAATAGGCCCTTTGGTATAAATTCTGAGGATTTCCCCGAAAGTTGAATTTCTGCACAAAAACAAGACACCAGAGCAATTCTGCTGAAAACAGCGTTAGTCCGTGTTAGTTGTATCCAAAATACACAAATTAGAGGCAAAACAATAGCAAAAGTGTTCGGGAAAGTAGATACGTTTTGAACGTATCAACTCCCCCAAGCTTAGCTTATTGCTTGTCCTCAAGCAATTCAGTTAACAACTGAGTGCGATAAAAGAACTTTCACGAACACATTTGCTCATATGATGTAAATATTCTCATGATATGGGTAACACTTAAGCAGTTCATAATAAGATACATGCAAATAAGATCATCTAATAGCTATGTCAATCATGGAAAGGTACCAACAATTAATAATAAGCATCATGAATCATGTCTATAAGCAGGATTGCAATGTTCATAAAAGGGTATGATAAAGTGGTATCTCGCTTGCCCGTATTTGATCAGCAAAACATAAATGCTCAAGCACCTCTGAGGTTCATAGAAAGACTAGAAATAGAGATTGTCAAAGATAAAAGCATCAAAGTTATACCACAGTCAATCATATTTTGGGACAAGCATATTATACTAAGAATGACAGTTGTGCTCTCAAGAAAGTGCTCAAAGAAAGGATGATGACACAACATGAAAGTAAAAGATTGACCCTTCGCAGAGGGAAGCAGGGATTAACATGCGCTAGAGCTTTTCATTTTTAAAACAGGAGTAAAATTATTTTGAGAGGTGTTTGTTGTTGTCAACGAATGGTAATGGGTACACCAACTTCCTCGCCAACCAGACTTTCAAGAGCGGCTCCCATGAAGGACGTTATTTCTACCAGCAAGGTAGATCATCCCTCTTCTCTTTTGTTTACACATGTACTTTAGTTTTTATTATGAGTGACACTCCCCCCAACCTTTGCTTACACAAGCCATGGCTAACCGAATCCTCGGGTGCCTTCCATCAATCTCATACCATGGAGGAGTGTCTATTTGCAAAATTAAGTTGCTTACTGATGAATCAGAGCAAAACATGTGAAGAGAATTATTAGTGAAGTTATTAATTGGGGCTGGGCACCCCGTTGCCAGCTCTTATTATGAAGGTCTGTCAAAAGTAAATGACAAGGTTGAAAGATAAACACCACATACTTCCTCATGAGCTATAAAACATTAACACAAATTGAGAAGCATTTTGAAGGTTTAAAGGTAGCGCATGAGAATTTACTTGGAATGGTTTGAAATGCCATGCATAGGTATTTATGGTGGACACTTTGGAACAATTTGGTTTTCAGGGGTTTGGAAGCACGAGCAGCGTTCCCGCTCAGTACAAGTGAAGGATAGCAATAGACTGGGGAGCGACAAATCAAGAGAGCGGTTACTGTTATAATCATGCTTGCGGCAAAATAAATTAATGGAGGCATAAAAGTGATACAAGGACTCTGAAGCAATGTAAATCATCGGGGCTCAATTGACTTTTGTTCAGTCATATGCATGCGTGAGCATGTGCCAAGTCGATTCAAATGAATTATTCAGAGGAGGATACCACAATGTCATACCTATTTATGAATAAAACAATGCAAGCAAACAGCCATGACATGCTACTCATATTAATAAATTGGAGCTAAACATGAGAGATCATGAACTACTAGACTTTCTTAAATGACATATACCTCACATGAACCAACTAAGCATGCTCACATGGATGAGTATATGTACAAAAATGAAAACAAATAGAGTTCATACCAGCCTCTCACCACAGTCAAATTGTCGTAGATCGTCATTATTGCCTTTCACTCGTGTAGCTTGGATAATATGAAATGAAAACCACGCTCCAGCCACCGAAGACCATTGAACTCATAATGAACTTTACAAAACCAAAGAAAAACAACAAATATTTTTGGTGTTTTCGAATTGGAAACAAGAACAAAAGGGAACAAGCAAACAAAGCAAAATCTTTTTGGATTTTCTTATAGCAAACCAACGATAGCAAATAAAGCAAAGTAAAAGCAAGAAATCAAATAAGCAAATGGTGAAGAGAAACAACAGAAATATTTCTGGTCTTTTTGTGTTTTAGGAAAGAAACAAAGCAAAAACTAGAAAATGAAAACTAGAAAAGTCACATAAACACAAAGCAGCAGGAATTCGTCAAACTTGACAGCTGTACAGTAATCGATTTTTAAGAAATTCTTCCGATGCTCAGCTCGAAAAGTGTTCAACTAATGAAAGTTAGATAACAACCTGAGGAACATGCACAAAAATTGGCTTCGCAAAATAACGTTCTGGCTGTTTTTGAGAATGTTTTGGTGACAGTCTAGAATCTGTTTTCAGGCAGCACTTCCCCAAATACCATCTCCCTCTTATTAGAAAACCACTTAAAGATGCTAAACAAGTATATACAAGTATCCATCAATCATAATATGCAAAGAATGAGTGATGCCGGTATACCTCCCCCCAAGCTTAGGCTTTTGGCCTAAGTGGAGATCAACCCCATGGTGCCCATGAAGTAGCACCTCCGTAGTATGAAGATGGATCATATTCCGGGTATGTGCTGGAAGAAGCACCCGGATACGTGACGGTGTAGTCGTAGGAGGGCTCGGCGTCCTCGGAGTCATGCTGCTGGTGGAAGCCTTGTATCTTCATTTTCTCATCCACCTCCTCCTTAGAGCGCGACCATGGTTTCCTGTCAATACTGAACAAATCTGGCTGTGGAAAAGGGATTTCCCTCTCATCCCCGTCAGCAAACAACATTCTATAGACCATATTATCTGAACTAGAGTCAGCTGTAACGAATTGATGACTTTTCATAGCAGCAATATCAAGCCTTATAGGAGTTAATGGCACATCAGTAGGGTCAAGAGGAAGTTCTAGATATGGTAAAATGCGTGATGCAATAATTCCTCCAAAAATAGGCCTCTTGTTAGACAAGCGGCGAGCAATAAGAGCACCAAGATGATAAGGTGTATCTCCAGTGAGTGCAGCAATCAAGAAAGCAAGATGGTAGCTAGAAATATTGCTAGTGTTTTCCCTACCAAGAATGCTAGTAGCAAGGTAATAAGCAAAATACTTAATGGCGGGGAGTTGGATGTTTCTTATCTTGCCACGCTGAATGGTGCGGTAGTCATCATTGCTGATCTCTCGATAGAGCTCAAGCAAGGCCCTGGGATTATCCTCAATCCTCTTCGCTGTACCTACAGGGGTAATTTCCAATGCAACACAAAAATCTTTCAATTTCATAGTAACAGGATTACCATAGACCTTGAATGCAACTGTCGAGTGATAGTGCTTGTTGTCGAACTTGAAGCTCTCAACGAAGATTTTAGTGAGCATGAGGTATTGCTCCCTTTCATCTCCCATATAGGAGGTTAAGCCCGCCTTATCAACGAGGGACAAGAAATCATTCAGCAACCCTGCATTACTCAAAAAGTCATAACATGGGAAAGATGAAGCGTTAGGGACTCCATTGTCCTCTTCGGGCTCGAAGCTCGGCGCGATGACATCCTCATTATAGGATCGCCTGAATCGGGTGGCGGTTCTAGAGGGCCTTCCCGTGCTTGTCGTCTCTCTCTCAAACACTTCTCCAAAGTTACAATTATCCATCTTCCTTTTCTGAAATTTTCAACAATCATTATAAAATTTGATTTGGTGACATATAATTGAGGGAAACTACTATACGAACTTGCTAGAGTACTAATCATGCATCAAAACTAGTTTCTACAACTTAGAACAAGCATGCAAGCTCACTAAACATGTTATCTACAGCAGCAAAATATTCAAGATATACTCAACCAAACAAAATTCTACTTGGATAATCGGAGGAGTCACATACCGGAGAGCAAATGTGCCAAATTTCAAACAGAAATCTGGGCTGAGCAAAGAGATCGAGAAATCTTGAGCTCTTGAGCAGAAACGTGAGTGAGAGAAAGCTGGTGCTGGTTTTTTCGGGAGAGAGAAGAGAGTGGGAGGAAGAGATGAATAAGTGAGGCAAGGAGGGGCCCACACGCCTGGGTGGCGCGCCCCCCTTGCTGGCCGCGCCGGCCTGTGGGGTGCCACCCTGGGGTGCCCCACTGGTCATCCCCAGGTGCTCCCAGGTGCGTCTTCGAAAAATAGGACCAACGGTATAATTTTTGTGAATTTTAGAAAACTTTGAAAAATGCACATTTCTAGGTATTAAATTTATTATTACTGGGCAAAAAAAGATTTTGAAATTTCTATACAACTAAGGAACTTTGCAAATCAAAAATGCTACAGCAAGTAGAACAAGTGGAGGAAGAAAGAAATGTTGTTTACCTCCTCTATGCATATAAAAGGTATTTGTTAACAAGGTTGATCAAGTCTTGCCACCAAATAAATTTTACATAGCATAAGAAGAAATAAACCTCAAATCAATCATGTTACCTTGAATTGTATTGATATGGATCCAATCATAAGATTTTGATATCCTTCTTTAGGCTCATATATAGGACAATCAATAGTTCCCACTTTGATAGTTCTCACATTAGAAATAGTATTCACTCCACATACTTTATCAATCCTCTTGGGGAAATAAACGGTATGCTCCTTGTCATCGACATTGAAAGTAACATTTCCTTTATTGCAATCAATAACAGCCCCTGCGGTGTTAAGAAAAGGTCTCCCAAGAATAATAGACATATTATCATCTTCAGGCATTTCCAACACAACAAAATCAATTAATATCAAGCAGTTATTAGTAACTTGAACAGGAACATCCTCACATATACCAACAGGAATAGCAGTAGATTTATCAGCCATTTGCAATGATATATCAGTAGGTATCAACTTATCTAAATAAAGTCTCTTGTAAAGAGAAAAAGGCATAACACTAACACCCGCTCCCAAATCACATAGAACAGTTCTAACATAATTATTCTTAATAGAACAAGGAATAGCCGGTATACCTTGGTCGGCCAACTTCTTTGGAACTTTGCCATTGAAAGAGTAATTAGCAAGCATAGTGGAAATCTCCTCATTAGGAATTTTCCTTTTGTTAGAGACAATATCTTTCATATACTTTGAATAAGGAGGCAATTTAATAGCATCAGTCAAAGGGATTTGCAAGAATAAAGGTTTCATCCAATCGCAAAATTTATTATAATGTTCTTCTTCCTTTGATTTTAGTTTCTTAGCAGGAAAAGGCATTTGCTTTTGAACCCAAGGTTCTCTTTCATTGCAATGTTTCTTAGCAATAAAATCTTCTTTAGTATACTTTTTATTTTTAGCATGCTTTTTAGGTTCATCTTCAACTTCTTCTTTCTCAGAAGCATCATTCTTATCATTATCATTATCATGTTCATTACCACTTTTAGTTTCAGCATCAGAAATAGAAATACTATTTGGATCATTAACAGGTTCAGAGGATTCTACAACATTTTTATGTTTCTTCTTCTTTTTCTTAGAAGGAGCACTAGGTTCAATTTGTTGAGAATCTTGTTCAATTCTTTTGGGATGCCCTTCAGGATATAGAGGATCCTGGGTAGAGACACCGCCTCTAGTTGTTACTTCATAAGCATGTTTCTCTTTAGAATTATTTTTTAACAAGTCATTTTGCACTTTAGTGAGTTGATCAATTTGAGTTTGAACTATTTGAAAATGTTTAACAAGCATCTTAACATCATTGGAGGTTCTCTCCACAATATCATGCAAATTGCTAATAGCTTGAGAATTTTCCACTAGATGATTCTCTACTCTCATATTAAAATTTTCTTGCTTAACAATATAATTATCAAACTCATCTAAGCATTGAGCGGGAGGTTTTGAATACGGAATATCTTCCCTAGTAAAGCGTTGAAGAGAGTTTACCTTGATCATGGATGAAGGGGGAATTATCTCACATATATCTTCTATGGGGGGTAAATTCTTCACATCTTCGGATTTAATACCTTTCTCCTTGAGAGACTTCTTGGCTTCCCTCATATCTTCATCATTTAATTTAATTAAACCCCTCTTCTTCAATATTGGCGTTGGAGTTGGTTCAGGTGTAGTCCAATCATCATGATTCCGGCCTATTTTAGCCAATAATTCTTCAGCTTCATCTGGAGTTCTTTTCCTGAAAACACAACCAGCACAACTATCCAAATATGCTCTAGACCCAACGGTTAGTCCACTATAAAATATATCAAGTAAATCATGCTTTTCCAAATCATGTCTAGGTCGAGCTCTGATAAGAGAGCAAAATCTTGCCCAAGCTTCAGGCAATTTCTCTCCATCTTCCTGGTCAAAGCTATAAATTTTCTGCAAAGCAGCATGTTGAGCACTAGCAGGAAAGTATTTCCGAAAGAAAACATCAAGCAAATCACCTGGACTATTAATAGAGCCAGGAGGCAAATTATTATACCAAGTTTTAGCATCATCCTTTAATGAGAAAGGAAAAAATTTAGCAACAAAATAAGTGCGCATCTTGACATCATCAGAAAACAAGCTACTCATAGAAGAGAATTCATTCATGTGTTCTACAGCACTTTCTTTTTCAGTACCACAAAAGGGTGTTTTCTCAACAATAGCTATATGAGATAGATCAAGAGAAAAATCATAATCTTTATCCTTAATGTTTATAGGAGATGTGGCAAATTTAGGATCAGGAGACAGCTTATATCTAACAGTATGTTGTGCGAGAAACTTTTTAATTTTTCTGGCATCAGTGATAGCATTGCATTTATCAATAAAATCATCATTAAGCTCCACATAATCCTCATCAGGATCATCACTAGAATAATCAACAGACTCAGGTGAATTAACAGGTGTAGCAGCATTTTCATTAGGAGTTTCAGCATTTTCAATTTGTCTAGACCTAGCAATTGTAGCATCTAGAAAGGATCCCAATGAACCACTATCATCGAGCACAGCAGAAACATCATCAATATTATGAGAATTTTCAGATTGAGCGGAAGTACCAGCAAGTGAAGCTTGCGATGGTGAAACAAGTTGACTTATCACAGATGGTGAATCGAGAGCAGCAGAGGTACTCAGAGTTGTACCTTTTCTTGTAGTGGATGGTAATATGGCGACTTTAGAATCGCGAGATTTACCCATGATGGAGAATTTGCAGCGAACAATATCAATCCAAGTGAACTTCCATATAAAGCTATGCACCCCGGCAACGGCACCAGAAAATAGTCTTGATGACCAACACGTATAGGGGATCGCAACAGTCTTCGCGGGAAGTAAAACCCAATTTATTGATTCGACACAAGGGGAGACAAAGAATACTTGAAAGCCTTAACGGTGGAGTTGTAAATTCAGCTGCACCTGAAAACAGACTTGCTCGCAAGAGTTTATCAGTAGTAACAGTTTTATAGCAGTAGCAGTAGTGAAATAACAGAAGCAGAGTAACAGAGACAGCAGTAGTGATTACAGTAAACAGCAGGATTAAAATACTGTAGGCACAGGAATGGATGACGGGCGTTGCATGGATGAGAGAAACTCATGTAACAATCAAAGCAGGGCATTTGCAGATAATAATAAAACGGTGTCCAAGTACTAATCAATCAATAGGCATGTGTTCCGTATATAGTCGTACGTGCTCGCAATGAGAAACTTGCACAACATCTTTTGTCCTACCAGCCGGTGGCAGCCGGGCCTCTAGGGAATCTACTGGATATTAAGGTACTCCTTTTAATAAAGTACCGGAGCAAAGCATTAACACTCCGTGAACACATGTGATCCTCACATCACCGCCTTCCCCTCCGGTTGTCCCGATTTCTGTCACTTCGGGGCCTCGGGTTCCGGACAGCGACATGTGTATACAACTTGCAGGTAAGATCATAAAACAATGAATATCATCATGAAACAATAACATGTTCAGATCTGAGATCATGGCACTCGGGCCCTAGTGACAAGCATTAAGCATAACAAGTTGCAACAATATCATCAAAGTACCAATTATGGACACTAGGCACTATGCCCTAACAATCCTATGCTATTACATGACCAATCTCATCCAATCCCTACCATCCCCTTCAGCCTACAGCGGGGGAATTACTCACACATGGATGGGGGAAGCATAGCTGGTCGATGGAGAGGCATCGGTGGTGATGATGGCGATGATCTCCTCCAATTCCCCGTCCCGGCGGAGTGCCAAAACGGAGTTTTCTGGTCCCGAGACGGAGTTTCGCGATGTGGCGGCGTACTGGAGGGTTTCTGGCGACTTGGACTTTCTGCCTCGCGTTTTTAGATCGAAACCTTTAAGTAGTCCAGAGGAGGGCGTCAGAGGGCAGCCGAGGGGGCCACACGCTAGGGCGGCGCGCCCCCCTCCTGGGCCGCGTCGGCCTAGTGTGTGGGGCCCTCGAGCCTCCACCTGGCTTGCCCTTCTGGCTCTGTGATTCTTCTGGTAAAATAGGCCCTTTGGTATAAATTCCGGGGATTTTCCCGAAAGTTGAATTTCTGCACAAAAACAAGACACCAGAGCAATTCTGCTGAAAACAGCATTAGTCCGTGTTAGTTGTATCCAAAATACACAAATTAGAGGCAAAATAATAGCAAAAGTGTTCGGGAAAGTAGATACGTTTTGGACGTATCAGGCGGCTACGTGCGCAAGTGTGTGGAGTTGCGAATATCGTGCAGGGTTGAGAGCTGTTGCATTGGCAGCAGGGACCAATCGAGAGATCTCGTTGCGTCATACAAGTTATCATCCACTACATCGTCGTGTTTCTCCGCTGCCATCACCTCGCGATCATCATCACCACCGTTGCTTACTGAGAAGATCGGGCCACCCCATATCATCTTGGTATCAGATTTCCAGGTTTCCTCGGTAAGCCATCCACAATCCACCCTATAGTTGAGTTGTGAGTGTTTTCCTATCCAAAAAAAAGCCATAAAAAGTTAGGGTTAGGGTTTGCCATAGCCTTAGATTGCACTAATTTCAAGTTTTAATTGCTTTTCGTAGTTGTTTTTGCATATCTTTTCTTTCCATCTAGTATTTTAGGGTTTGAGTTTTCTCTATCATCTTGTGTTACTTTGTCGTCTAGTGTCAGTTTTTGTTACTCCGAGTCCACATAGCGTACAGTGTGCTTGTTCCCAACCATAGACACAGCCTTTCGATATAAAGTGACTAGGAACTTTCCCCAGAAGAGACTAGTTTTACCGCTCGACAGGCTGCTCGTTAGGCTATCGGTGCTTTGCATATTTCTGTTGGCCGTGTTATCAAGGAGTTGTGTCAGAAAATCAAAAAAAAAGAGAAAATTGAAAAGAAGCAAAAAGAGCTACATCGCTGCGTGTGTTATACAAAAGAAAAATCCAAAAGAAAAAGTGAAGTGCTAGTTGAATCAAGTGAAGGCCTAAGTTTACTTTACTGCACCCGTAGTTGAGCAATCTTGTGCCTGTCTCGTTGAGCTTTGCTAGCGTCTCTCGAGTGCATTGCAACCTTTCCTACATATAGTTGCATTGCCCCATTATATCGCCTTGTGTGAGTATCATTGGTTGTCTACGATCAGCGCTAGAGCTTGTTATTGGTGCAAATAGGTAGCCCACCTACAGCCCCACATATATCCTGCTTTGTCGTGTGGTTTGTTCTTATACCCTTGATATTCGCTTCGCTACATCCGTGCACTAGTTGTTTCTACAAGTGGTAAGCAACACTAATTTACTTTGGAATGGTAAGATCTCCTTTTCTTATCAGTTTTGAGTGAGTTGTGAGAGTACCACCATATATTTTTGATTTAGTGCACTAATCTACTAACGATGTCTGCTAGTGATCATAAACTTGTTAACCAGGAAAACAAGAGTGCCGCAGATATCATCACATGGAGGGAGTATGAGGCTCTTCGTAATGAGATGCGACGTGAATTCTGCGCTCAGGATGATGTGCTTAATGGGAAGATTGACGAGATCTCCCAAAAGCTGGATGCTACTCATGTGACCGTCACTACCATGCAAGATCAAATGACGGATGTACAACGCAGTCTTGCTGATTTGCGTTTAGCTGTTGAGAATTTGACCGTGCAACAACAACAAGAAGATGACGATGATCCTGAGCTTCAAGATGACGCACACAATGATCGTGATGCGCCACGTGGTAATCGTCCTCGCGGTTGGGCTCCACTTGGCCGCAATGGTCGTGGACAAGATGAGGAAGATGGTTTGGGTAAGCCCAAGTTTTCTATACCCAAGTTTGAAGGAGGAGCTGATGTTGAAGAATACCTTACTTGGGAGCTCAAGATTGAGAAGTTGTGGAGCTTACATCCACATTATACTGAAGATCGGAAGATCAAACTTGCTTCTTCTGAATTTTATGGCTATGCTTTGCGTTGGTGGGATGCTTTTGTTCGTAACCGCAAAGAGGATCGTGAGCCACCTGTACGCACATGGCGTGCTATGAAGGAGGCGATGACTTCTCGCTTTGTGCCTACAAATTACTTGCGGAATATATATGATAAGCTGACTCTATTGAGGCAAGGTGTGAAGACTGTGGATGAATACTATATGGAGATGGAGATGCTTATGCAGCGTGGCCGTGTCCGTGAATCTCTCGAGATGACAATGCAGCGTTTCCTCAACGGTTTGAAGTATGATATCAAAGGCATTGTTCGTCACTACAGCTACACCAATATGAATCAATTGTTACATCATGCACGAGAAGCAGAATCACAGTTGGCTGACGAAGCAAAGATCAAAGGTCGAGCTACTGGAGCTGGGCGTTTCACACCCCGCGCGGCCCCATCTACGGCGCCGGCGCCTTCGACGCGCTCCTCCCCTTACTCTACTCCGCCTAGTAAGCCGGTCTCCAATGTGTCTAACACAAAGAAGTCCGAATCTGCGGCAAGTACGAGTGGTTCTAATGTGTCAACTGCGTGCAACCGTGATATGCTTTGTCATACATGTGGTGGAAAGGGTCACTTCAAGAGAGATTGTCCTAACCGCAAAGTCATGATTATCAATGAGGACAATGAGTACGAGACTGGAGATGATGTTGATCCTAATGCTCCAGAAGATGATGACTATGACACTGATGGTGAAGATGCATATCCGTCTGATGCTCGCACCATTGTTGTGTCGCAGCGTGCTCTTAATATGTTGCCTAGTGCATCTACTCAGCGCTACAATTTGTTCCAAACAAAGGCTTTAGTTGGTCCTGACAAGGCTTGCAAGGTCATTATTGATGGCGGGAGTTGCCGCAGTTTAGCAAGCAAGGAGTTGTGTACCAAGCTGAAGTTGAAGTATCTACCGCACCCGCATCCATACTATATTCAGTGGTTGAGCAACAATGGTGAGATGAAGGTAAACCACATGGTGCGTGTTGAGTTTGCTATTGGACCGTATAAGGATTGCATTGATTTTGATGTCGTTCCTATGACGGTGTGTCACCTACTATTGGGTCGGCCTTGGCTCTATGACCGTTCTGTGCAACACAATGGCCGTGCCAATACATATCACTTGGAGTTCAAGGGCAAGAAAATTAATTTACAGCCTATGACACCACAACAAATTGTCAATGAGTCTCGTCAGACAGTTGAAGTCAACTTGGAGGATGCTTCTTTAGATAGGCGAGAGAATTGTAATGTTGTGAGTGATATAACGAAAAGTGAGAGAGTGAATTCCTTAGTCTCATTAGCCACCAAAGAAGACATGAGAGAATTTCGTGAGGATCCTACAGCCATGCCTCTTGTGCTCTTGTACAGGGGTACGGTTTTGATTTCTAAGGACATGACCCCTCTTCCTCTTGGTGTTTCTAATGTTTTGCAGGACTTTGGCGACGTGTTTCCGGATGAGGTACCCGCAGGACTTCCACCATTGAGAGGTATTGAGCATCAAATCGACTTGATTCCTGGAGCTTCGCTACCCAATCGGGCACCATATAGAACGAACCCCGAAGAGACGAAGGAGATAGAGAAGCAAGTACAAGCGCTACTCGACAAAGGTTATATCCGCATAAGCCTTAGTCCTTGTGTTGTTCCTGTTATTCTAGTTCCTAAGAAAGATGGTACATGGCGTATGTGCGTAGATTGTAGAGCTATAAACAATATCACTATTCGATATCGTCACCCTATTCCCCGTTTAGAGGATATGCTAGATGAATTGAGTGGTGCTGCTGTTTTCACTAAAATTGATTTGCGTAGTGGATATCATCAAATTAGGATGAAAGAAGGGGATGAGTGGGAAACCGCCTTTAAAACAAAATTTGGTTTATATGAGTGGTTAGTAATGCCTTTTGGTTTGACTAATGCACCTAGCACTTTCATGAGACTAATGAACCATGTTTTGCGTGATTTTATTGGCAAGTTTGTGGTTGTGTATTTTGATGATATATTAATTTACAGCTGCAATGAATCTGATCATATTATACATATTCGACATGTTTTGCAAGTGTTGCGTGATAGTAAACTCTATGGTAATCTTGAGAAGTGCACATTTTGCAAAGATAAGGTCATATTTCTGGGTTATGTTGTCTCTAAGCATGGAGTAGATGTAGATGTGTCTAAAATTAGAGCTATTCAAAATTGGCCTACTCCCATGAATGTGAGTCAAGTAAGAAGTTTTCATGGTCTAGCTGGGTTTTATAGAAGATTTGTGCCCAACTTTAGTACTATTGCTGCACCTTTGAATGACTTGACTAAAAAGGGTGTTGTTTTTGAGTGGGGCGCAGCCCAAGATCATGCTTTTGATGAACTGAAACAATTGTTAACTTCTGCACCGTTGCTTGCACTTCCTGATTTCAATAAGCAATTTGAGATTAAATGTGATGCTAATGGTATTGGAATTGGTGGTGTGTTGATGCAAGAGGGTCACCCAATTGCATATTTTTCTGAGAAACTTTCTGGTGCTAAGTTGAACTATCCAATATATGATAAAGAATTGTATGCTTTAATTAGAGTTCTTGAGGTTTGGCAACATTATTTGTGGCCAAAAGAATTTATCATACATTCTGATCTTGAAGCTTTGAAGTATCTGAAAGCACAATCTACTTTGCATAAGCGTCTTGCTAAGTGGGTTGAGTTCATTGAGTCTTTTCCATACATTATTAAGCATAAGAAGGGAAAAGATAATATTGTTGTTGATGCTCTATCTAGGAAGAATATGCTATTAACTCAACTTGATGTTAAAATTCCTGGATTAGAAGTACTATGTGATTTGTATGCTACTGATCATGATTTTGCTGAACCATATCGCTTATGTGCTCTTGGTAAAGCATGGGACAAATATCACATACATGATGGGTTCTTGTTTAGAGCTAACAAACTATGTGTTCCAGAATCGTCTGTGCGTTTGCTCTTATTGCAGGAATCACATGCTGGAAGTTTGATGGGTCACTTTGGGCGTGAGAAGACGCTACTCATGCTCGCTGATCACTTTTATTGGCCAAAGATGAGGCGGGATGTGGACAGGTATGTGAAGAGATGCATTACTTGCAACAAGTCCAAGTTGAAGCCTCACGGTTTGTATACTCCATTACCGACACCTACTACACCTTGGGAAGATATTAGTATGGATTTTGTGTTGGGTTTGCCGCGTACTAAACGAGGCCATGATTCTATATTTGTGGTCGTGGACAGATTTTCTAAAATGTCACATTTTATTGCCTGCCACAAAAGCGACGATGCGTCGCATATTGCTAACCTGTTTTTCAGGGAGATTGTTCGACTACATGGAGTCCCGAAGACTATTGTTTCTGATCGTGATGTGAAGTTCATGAGCTACTTCTGGAAGACACTTTGGGGAAAGCTGGGGACAAAGTTATTGTTCAGTACTACTTGTCATCCCCAAACTGATGGTCAAACTGAGGTGGTGAATCGAAACTTGTCACAAATGTTGAGATCCATGATCAAGAAGAACCTGAAGGAGTGGGAAGAGTGTTTGCCGCATGTAGATTTTGCTTCCAACAGGGCAGTCCATTCTACCACGGAGCTATGTCCTTTTGAGGTGGTGTATGGTTTCAAACCCATTACTCCACTTGACTTGTTGCCTTTGCCTATACATGAGAGAGTTAATATGGAGGCATCCAAGAGGGCAGATTTTGTGCGAAAAATCCATGTGAAGACTAAAGAGTTGATAGAGAAGAAAGGCAACAACAATGCTGCAAGGATGAACAAGAAGCGCAAAGAGATGTTGTTCAAGCCTGGTGATATGGTCTAGGTACATTTTCGCAAGGATAGGTTCCCGAAGCTGCGGAAGTCTAAGTTGAAGCCTCGGGGTGCTGGTCCTTACAAAGTGCTTGCCAAGATCAATGATAATGCATACTCGATAGATCTTCCAGTTGATGAGTTTGGTGTCAGTAATTCTTTCAATGTTGCTGATTTGACACCATATGACGGAGAAGACCTTGGAGCGTCGAGGTCGACGCCTTTTGAAGGGGGGGATGATGAGGACATCCCTACTACACCACTACCTCCGTCATTGATAAATGAAGATGAACCTGCTGTGAAGCTCAAGTCCAATGAAGTTCGGATTGGACCAATTACAAGGGCTCGTGCGAAGCTACTTAAACAACAGGTGAACTTGTTTCTAAACGGTACTTTGATTCATGAGAATTTTATACTGCCTAAGTCCTATTACTTATGTATCATCAGGTATCAAGAGGAGACGAGCATCGCACGAGGAGTAGAGGAGCAGCTGGACATGAAGACGGACATCAAGATGGGCGTGAAGCTGGACATGGAGCTGGCCATGAAGATATCTCATGGACGCGCGAGGGAGGAGCGGGAGGCATGCGCGAGAGGAGAAGTTGACGTCCAGGCCGGTCCAGCACCCGGTTAGACCGGCCTCCAGACCGGCCAGCCTGGTCCCTGGCCCGGTTGACCGGGCGCCAACCGGATGCATCGTACCGGAGCCAAACCGGACGAAGTTTTGCGAACTTTTCGGTTGCCGCCCGGTTGACCGGATGCCAGACCGGCCGGCCCGGTCCCTGGCCCGGTTGACCGGATTCCAGACCGGATCCGTCCGAGTCTGCCTCGACCAGATCTATTCTCGGTCGGTTATTCTTGTATCTTTTTGACCAGGAGTCATCCCGGACGCCTATATAAGTGCCCAGGACGCCCCCCTAGCTGCTTTAGACCACGTTTAAAATAAACCCTAGTTCTTAGTTGTTTGCTCTAGCAAAACTATTGAATCCCTACACCATATTGCTTGATATTGTGTAGATCCTGAAAAAGTCTTGTGTGATCTGCTGTTCCATTGGGAATTAGACGGTTGCAACTTACCGCTTCGTGGTCAGCGGCTACGTGCGCAAGTGTGTGGAGTTGCGAATATCTTGCAGGGTTGAGAGCTGTTGCATTGGCAGCAGGGACCAATCGAGAGATCTCGTTGCGTCATACAAGTTATCATCCACTACATCATCGTGTTTCTCCGCTGCCATCACCTCGTGATCATCATCACCATCGTTGCTTACTGAGAAGATCGGGCCACCCCATATCAGAAGGTGTGGGAAGCCGACCACGCTGACCCGGCGGACCGGGCAGCCGGCGAGGATGAGAACCCGGACGCAGCCCACCAAGCCGTCGAGGGGCAAGGTGAGCCTTCCTCTCCCCCGCAGCCAGAGGAGGAGGTTGCCACTGTGGAGCCACTCTGTGTTGCTCCCTTGGCTGCGGCGGCTCCTGCGGCCGATGCAGGGCAGCCGAGCCAGGCGTGGAAGAGGACCACCTAGAGCTAGGGCCGGCTCAGGCCCAAGGGTGACGCCACAGCCGCCGGAACCCATGGTCCTATCTGTCCCAGCGGGCCAGGCCGTGTCGCCTCCAGCCTCGAAGTCAGCCAGGGAGGAGCCGGCGCGCTCGGCCAGCGCCGACGCCAGGGTGCTGGTCAAGGCCAACGGCCCATCGGTGGAGCCTCAAGGGTCCTCGCAGCCGCTGGTGAGCCTGCATGTGGGTCCGGCTGCCCAGCTGGCCATCATTGTCTCCGCCTTCGACTCCAGCCTGGGCTCCGTGGGCACCATGGAGAAGGAGTGGCATGACGCTGACGGACACGGGGTTACGAGCCGGGAGGGCAAGAAGGGAGTGGCCTCCATGGAGATGTTCTTCTTCGACTTCAGCGCCTTCGTCAACGACTCCGCCGCTAAAGCTGACAACCGCCTCAAGCGGGTCGAGAATGTTAACAAGGTGAGCTTCTGACTTGAGCTTGGTTTTGCAATTTGGTATTGTACTAGTAGCCCTCCGATGCACGGGCCTGTGTATGTCCTTTTTTGACTTATGTTTTTTGTTTCATTCAGACAATCACCGACAAGCGGGCCGACTTGTACAACCGGCTTGTGGCTGGCTGCCACAAGGCCAAGACCGAGCGCGCCGAGATGGCTCAAGATCTGGAGGCTGCCAAGGGTATGTTTTCTATTTTGCTGCTGTCTTTGCATATTTTTATTTTTCTTGTTCCAGCCGGCTGACGGCTTGAATCTTTTCGGCTTGCAGCTGCCGCTGCCCAAGTCCCTCAGCTGCAGGAGGAGCTCTGTCTCTTGCATGCCCAATGCACCGGGAGCCAAGAGACGGCCAGGGTCTTGGCCGCCCAAGCCAAGGAGACCGATGGGGAGCTGGCGCACCTACGTCGATTGGAGGCCCACCACATCGCTGAGCTCGACTCCATCAATCGGGTTGAGTAGGAGAAGGTGGATAGCCTAAACCAGCGCCTGGGCGAGGTGGACGAGAAGTGCCAGAAGCTGAGCAGCGACATGGCTGCCCAGTCCAAGGTGCTCTCCGAGACGTCCAAGAGTTGGGTCGAGGAGATCAGCGCGCTGGACCGCGGCATGTCAGGTAAATCTTGCCTTGTTGTATTTTCTTCCTTTCCTTGCCAGCTTCCGGCTGTTGGCTAGTGGCAGGAATTCTGTCGGGTGCCGGCAGCTGGAAAAACTTCGAATATCCCCAGCTTTCGGCTGGTGGCAAGCGACATTCATTTGCCGGCTGGCGCCAGGCTGGTTTTTGACTTCGAATGTCTCCATCTTCTGGCTGGTGGCAGGCGGCATTCGCTTGCCGGCTGCCGCCAGGCTGGTTTTTGACTTCGAATATCTCCATCTTCTGGCTGGTGGCAGGCAGCATTCGCTTGCCAGCTACCTCTAGGATGGTTTTTGACTTTGAATTTTTGCCTTTTTCTATCCTTCCGCCGGCTTTCGGCTGAGACTGGTGGCAGGGCTCTGCCGGCTGCTTTCAGTCGGACATATAGACTTATGTTTTTTTCTTCTTTGTTCCATCCGCCTTCCCCGAGACTAAAGAGGAGGCGTTGGCGGTGGTGGGCAGGGTGAGGGCGGTGCGTCGGGCAGCCAACGAGGAGAGCTCAGCGCACTTCGGCGTAGAGGATCACTTGGTGTCCACGCACGCCAAGATTACTCCGATGACCATGATGGGGCACGAGCGTCGGCTTGCGACTGAGGAGCTCTACCGGCTACTGTGGCCGACTGAGATGCTGCCAGGCGAGCTTGCCAACCTGGTGAAGTGACTCGAGACCGTGCCTGACCGCCTGCTGGACTGGAAGGACTCCGCCGCTCGCGCCGGTGCCGACATGGCCCTCTCCTTCGTGCTATCTTGATACGAGGAGGTCGACTTGGACCAGCTGGAGTCTCGCCGAGCTGGCGTGGAAGACACGCTCAACGCGGCGACCAAGACTCGCTGGCTGGCGAGAGCTTGCGCCATCGCCGACTTCACCGACAAGAGCACATTCATCAACGACCCCGATGTTCCGGGAGAAGATGAGGAGATGGCCGACGCGGAGGAGGCGGATCCAGCTGCCGGCTCGGAGGCTCCCCTGGCTGGTGCTTCTCCAACCGGCATTTAAATTTCACCTGTCTGTTCTTTTGGCTTGCAACAAGACATTCATTAAATCCCTGGTATGCCGGGTGTAGCTATAAAGATAATATTATTATCCTTTTATTATGCAGCACTTTAGTGTGTTTATTAATCATTTTTGCGCTCCGACTTGTTTTCCCTTCGCGCACTTGCTTTTTGTCATCCGCCCCACCCTTTGGCGTTGCTCTTGCCAGCCAGACAGCCGGGTTGTGGTCTATAGCTGGGTCAAGAGTGGGCCGCTGAGTGAGGCCGGCAATATTTCAGCCAACCGGTGCTTTCATTAAGAATTTGGACGAGATTCGACTCGCTTTGCTCTTTCCCTTAGTCGTTTTTCGTGTGCCGGCTCCTTGAGCTTTTGCTCCCGCTAGCCGAACAGTCGAGTGGCGGTCTGTAGCTAGTTCGGGAGTGGGCTGTGATAACCCACAATTATAGGGGATCGCGGCAGTCTTCGCGGGTAGTAAAACCCAATTTATTGATTCGACACAAGGGGAGACAAAGAATACTTGAAAGCCTTAACAGCGGAGTTGTCAATTCAGCTGCACCTGGAAACAGACTTGCTCGCAAGAGTTTATCAGTAGTAACAGTTTTATAGCAGTAGCAGTAGTGAAATAACAGCAGCAGAGTAACAAAGACAGTAGTAGTGATTTTAGTAAACAGCAGGATTAAAATATTGTAGGCACAGGGATGGATGACGGGCGTTGCATGGATGAGAGAAACTCATGTAACAATCAAAGCAGGGCATTTGCAGATAATAATAAAACGGTGTCCAAGTACAAAGTAATCCATAGGCATGTGTTCCGTATATAGTCGTACGTGCTCACAATGAGAAACTTGCACAACATCTTTTGTCCTACCAGCCGGTGGCAGCCGGGCCTCTAGGGAATCTACTGGATATTAAGGTACTCCTTTTAATAGAGTACCAGAGCAAAGCATTAACACTCCATGAACACATGTGATCCTCACATCACTACCATCCCCTCCGGTTGTCCCGATTTCTGTCACTTCGGGGCCTTTGGTTCCGGACAACGACATGTGTATACAACTTGCAGGTAAGATCATGAAACAATGCATATCATGATGAAACAATAACATGTTCAGATCTGAGATCATGGCACTTGGGCCCTAGTGACAAGCATTAAGCATAACAAGTTGCAACAATATCATCAAAGTACCAATTACGGACACTAGGCACTATGCCCTAACAATCTGATGCTATTACATGACCAGTCTCATCCAATCCCTACCATCCCCTTCAGCCTACAGCGGGGGAATTACTCACACATGGATGGGGGAAACATTGCTGGTCGATGGAGAGGCGTCGGTGGTGATGATGGCGATGATTTCCTCCAATTCCCTGTCCCGGCGGAGTGCCAGAACAGAGACTTCTGGCCCCCGAGACGGAGTTTCGCGATGTGGCGGCGTACTGGAGGGTTTCTGGCGACTTCGACTTCTTCCTCGCGATTTTTAGATCGAAACCTTTAAGTAGTCCAGAGGGGGGCGTCGGAGGCCAGCCGAGGGGGCCACACACTAGGGCGGCGCGCCCCCTCCTGGGCCGCCCTGGCCTGGTGTGTGGGGCCCTCGGGCCTCCACCTGGCTTGCCCTTCTGGCTCCCCGAGTCTTCTGGTAAAATAGGCCCATTGATATAAATTCCGAGGATTTTCCCGAAAGTTGAATTTCTGCACAAAAACAAGACACCAGAGCAATTCTGCTGAAAACAGCGTTAGTCCGCGTTAGTTGTATCCAAAACACACAAATTAGAGGCAAAACAATAGCAAAAGTGCGGGAAAGTAGATACGTTTTGGACGTATCAAATCCCCCCAAGCTTAGCTTATTGCTTGTCCTCAAGCAATTCAGTTAACAACTGAGTGCGATAAAAAGAACTTTCACGAACACATTTGCTCATATGATGTAAATATTCTCATGATATGGCTAACACTTAAGCAGTTCATAATAAGATACATGCAAATAAGATTATCTAATAGCTATGTCAATCATGGAAAGGTACCAACAATTAATAATAAGCATCGTGAATCATGTCTATAAGCAGGATTGCAATGTTCATAAAAGAGTATGATAAAGTGGTATCTCGCTTGCCCATATTTGATCAGCAAAACATAAATGCTCAGGCACCTCTGAAGTTCATAGAAAGACTAGAAATAGAGATTGTCAAAGATAAAAGCATCAAAGTTATACCACAGTCAATCATATTTTGGGACAAGCATATTATACTAAGAATGACAGTTGTGCTCTCAAGATAGTGCTCAAAGAAAGGATGGAGACACAACATAAAAGTAACAGATTGACCCTTCGCAGAGGGAAGCAGGGATTAACATGCGCTAGAGCTTTTCATTTTTAAAACAGGAGTAAAATTATTTTGAGAGGTGTTTGTTGTTGTCAACGAATGCTAATGGGTACACCAACTACCTTGCCAACCAGACTTTCAAGAGCGGCTCCCATGAAGGACGTTATTTCTACCAGCAAGGTAGATCATCCCTCTTCTCTTTTGTTTACACATGTACTTTAGTTTTTATTATGAGTGACACTCCCCCCAACCTTTTCTTACACAAGCCATGGCTAACCGAATCCTCGGGTGCCTTCCATCAATCTCATACCATGGAGGAGTGTCTATTTGCAAAATTAAGTTGCTTACTGATGAATCAGAGCAAAACATGTGAAGAGAATTATTAATGAAGTTATTAGTTGGGGCTGGGCACCCCGTTGCCAGCTCTTATTATGAAAGTCCGTCAAAAGTAAATGACAAGGTCGAAAGATAAACACCACATACTTCCTCATGAGCTATAAAACATTAACACAAATTGAGAAGCATTTTGAAGGTTTTCTTAAAGGTAGCGCATGAAAATTTACTTGGAATGGTTTGAAATGCCATGCATAGGTATTTATGGTGGACACTTTGGAACAACTTGGTTTCCAGGCGTTTGGAAGCACGAGCAGTGTTGGGGGGATAACCCCTGGTATGCCAAAGGCATGCCAAACCGGATGGTTTGAGCCATCGAGATACCGGTTTAGTATTCTTACCGGAAGATAAGGTAGGAGTTTGGGCCGAATGAAGCCAAGCCGGCATCCCCAAGGGGGTATGCCGGAACCCGGTAAAGAAGATACCGGCCTGAAGGGCCTGTCGGCAGGACTGGTCAAAGATTCTTCCCAGGGCAAGAAGACAAGGATGAGCTAAGCAAAGTGGCTTTAATCAGAGCCCTGGCGCCAAAGAGAAGGATGACGCTCAAAGAAGCCGGAGGACATCAGCAGCCCTGATTAAAGAGGACCCCGACGTCATCTGTGATTAAAGTAGCTTTGTAAAGTAGTTTGTCCAGTCAAAGATCCCATTAGGGTTTCTTGTTCTGTAAGCCACCCTCTCCCCTATATAAGGAGAGGGGGTACTGCCTCTTACAGGCGCGAGACCACAGGAAAGATTAGGCAATCGAACTTGTAACCATGTTGAGATCAATGAAGCTAGCGATCTAGTAAAGAGTTCTTCCTCTTGTCTCTCTTCTTGTATACCGGCCTCTGGTTGTGTTCTTGAGGAAAGCATCCGGAAGTTCTTCCCATCTAATCGCAAACCCTCCCCCGAATCCTCTAGCGTCCATTCGGCCCCATTCTAAGCCATCCTATGGCATCTGCTCGTTCACCACGACGACAGTTGGCGCCCACCGTGGGGCTGGAAGTGGCGCTTGAAGGAGTTCACATTCGGGTGGGCATCCTCGAGGTCGCCGGCGAGCGCACGGTGTCCGCGTTGGTGCAGCGCATCTACGCCATGGACTTCATCAACGACAACGCGGGCTGCTTCGCCAACGGCGGCATCTTCCCCAAGAACGGCCGCATCATCGAGTTCGGCAGCCACCGCGTCTACTTCGGCACCGTTCCTGTGCGCCAGTGCCTCTCGCCGGTGCTGGTGGCGCCGGATCCGCCAAGATGGCTACATGCAGGCCGCGCTCCAGGGAGCGTGGAGGTGATGATGGCAGGCGCGGTCGACGCCGGCAAAGAAGCTGTGGGTGAAGGCGCTGGGCGTGCGGTTTCGACCCGTGCAGCCAAGCCACCGCTGGAGCGAGGCGCAGGCGCAGCGGGAGCACCGTCCGCACCACCGGAGACACCGCTCCAGGCGGCGATGAACGTCCTCGCCACCCCCATCGCGCAGAACATCGACCCGGCAGCGGCTCAGGCGGAGCTGGAGGCGCAGCGCCAGAAGATGCTCGAGAGCGGCAAGGACATCGTCAGGGCGCAGCGCGAGCTGAACCTAACCGTACGTGAGTATAACGCTGCCCATGGCTTTGCTTCTGTTAGCGCGCATGCTGCCAGGATGCCGGAAAACCGGCTAAAAGCTCGCAACCTAGATCAGGATTTGCGCAAAGAGATTCATGCCGGCAAGAGTACCTCTGCATCTGTTAGCATCGTGGAAAAACCTAAGTACAGTAGCCCGGATAAAACTATAAAAGCTGCTAAAGCTGCAGTAGAGCTATGCGAGTCGCTTTCCGGAGATGCTTTGGCAAAACAGCAAGAGCGTGTTAGAGAGCTGCTGGAAACTATTGAGCAGCAGAACGCTGAGCAGCTGGCTAAGCTGAACAAGGCCGCGGCCTCAAAATCCGCGCGTTCAACAAAGAATGCCGGTAGCAAGTCCCATGGGCAGGCTTCGTCCCCCCATCCGGACAGAAGAAGAGAGAAAGAAGTGAATGCACAGCAGATGACTGTGTATGATCCGGTTCTTGCCGGAAAGCAACAAGCCGGGCAACATGATGCCGGTAGAAAAAGCCAAGGGGCAGAACGAGGCTACGCCAAAGGAGGCTATGCCGGAAACAATCATGCCGGTAGATATGAGACCGGGCAAAATTATCGAGCTGCAAAGGCAGCGTACGATGAGGAGGAAATAGATCCCCCGAGGTACCGGCAGGCAAGGGCCGCGGTACCGGAATGTTATGATGAAGCTGATTCTGCAAGACCGGCAGCATACCGGAACGCATTGGGAGAACGCTTGGGAGAGAGATACTTACCGGAACGGGATGCGAGGCACCGTCTGGATAGAGTGTACTTGTCAGAAATGATCGAGGAGGAAGGTCCTCCAGGCCCAAAGTGCTTTGGCCCAAGGATCATGAAAGAAAAACCACCAGTGCGCAACTTTATGTTGCCCCGTGACACAAAAACATACGATGGCACTACGAAGCCGGAAGATTGGCTCGCGGATTACGTGACCGCGGTATACGTCGCAGGCGGTGGAGGAACCGTAGCAGGAGGAGGAAACAGGCGTTGGGCCGTGAGAATCATACCATCGTTTTTGGTTGGACCGGCAAGAATCTGGCTAAACAACTTGCCGGCAGGAAGTATAAATGGCTGGCTGGATTTTGAGGAAGCTTTTGTGAGCAATTTCAGCAGCACCTATCAGAGGCCAAACAGGCCGCAGCAACTTGCTCTGTGCGTACAGCGCCCGAACGAAACAGACCGGGATTATCTGGCCCGGTGGAACACTACGAGGAACTCCTGTGAAGGAGTAATCGAGGCACAGGCCATTTCTTGGTTTAGCAAAGGGGTGCGCAAGAGGTTCACCGTTGTGGCAAAAGCTGCAGCGGAACATGCCGACAACGTTGGCAGAGATGATACGTGTGGCGGATAGCTATGCGTTGGGAGACCCAACGCAGCCGGCAGTGCAACCTGAGCCGGAACAGCTACGCCAAGAGCAACACCGGGATAACCGGAATAACAAAAGAAGGGAAGATTTTCCGGATCGAAGGTACGGTCCGCAGCAAGTTGCTGCGGCAGAAAACTCGAGGCCAGCGGCAAAGAGGCAAAGAACCGGATCGCAGCCGTGGGCAGGTCCTAAGAAACAGTGGGTAGAAAAGAAACCCTGGGTCCAGAAAAGAAACTGGCAAGAACCCGCAAAATACACCATGGAAGCTGCCATGGACCAACCATGCCGGTGGCACACACCGAATCCGGCACACCCGTCAAACCACCTGACGAAGGATTGTACCTGGACAAAGTACTTGATGCAAAAGGGAGCGGTAAAAGATGCACAACCACCGCAAGACATGCCGCGGCAACAACAGCTACCGCCACCACCGCCGCTTACCGGGGCAAACGCCTTACCGGTACAGCCAAACCGGCAGCAGTACCAGCAAGTTAACCGGGTGGAGCAAAACGATAACCAACCACCTCCACCGGCGCCTTTAGGCCGGAATGTTTACGAAGACCCGCATCTGTGCTGTGTTGTTTTTGTCACTGAGCCAACAGACAGGCAAAGTGTGCATCGCCGCTCCATGGAGGTAAACGCCGTGATGCTGGCAGTTCCCAAATACATGATATGGTCCAATCAAGAAATTACCTGGTCATCAAAGGATCGCCCCAAAATCATGCCGAATCCGGGTGGATATGCTCTTGTTGTGGACCCAATCATGAAAGGGCCGCAAGCTCGAGTAAAATTCAGCAAGGTGCTGATAGATAACGGCAGCAGCATAAACATCATGTACAAGCATACCATGCATACGCTGGGCATAACAGAAAACATGCTTCAGCCAACGCGCACAACGTTCCACGGAATCGTTCCGGGTTTGTCCTGCGCCCCGATAGGAAAAGTTCGGGTGGACGTAGCATTTGGAGGCCGTGACAATTGCCGGGCTGAAAATGTTGAGTTTGAGGTGGTCGATCTAGACAGTCCCTACCATGCATTACTGGGGAGACCGGCATTGGCAGCCTTCATGGCCACAACTCATACGGCTTACCTCAAGATGAAGATGCCGGCACCTCGTGGACCGCTGACTGTTGTGGGAAACTATAAAGTCTCACTGGAAACCGCATCTGCCGGATCAAACCTAGCGGAATCGCTGGTGATCGCGGAGGAAAAGAAGAGGATGCAAACAGCTGTTGCGCTGGCTCAGTCCTCACAGTTGAGCTTAGCGGCAATGAGTGGAAACTTGGGCTCACCGGCATTCAAGCCGACAAATGAAACAAAGGACATTGTGCTGGATCCGGCTTACCCAGAGCGCACCGTTCGCATCGGTGCCGGCATGAATGAGGCATAGGAAAGCGCGCTCGTCAGCTTCCTCCGTGAGAATCGGAATATCTTTGCCTGGTCCACTGATGACTTGGTGGGTGTTCCGAGGGAGCTGGCTGAGCACTCTCTAAACGTCCGAAAAGATGCTAAGCCGGTGCGACAGCCCTTGCGCCGGTTCGCTGAAGATAGAAGGAAAATCATAGGAGAAGAGGTAACCAAACTGCTTGTTGCCGGATTCATTGTGGAGGTCACGCACACAGAGTGGCTGGCCAATCCGGTAATGGTTGAAAAGAAGAAAGATGAGAACCTGGAGGCAAAAGCTCCGAAGGTGTGGCGCATGTGCATCGACTACACCAACCTAAACAAGGCCTGCGCAAGAGACCCTTTTCCTCTGCCACGAATCGATCAAGTGATTGATTCAACTGCTGGGTGTGAATTGTTGTCCTTCTTGGATGCGTATTCCGGTTTCCATCAGATTCCCTTATAAAAGGAAGATCAAATAAAAACTGCGTTCATTACCCCGCACGGGGCTTATTGCTATGTCACTATGCCTTTTGGGTTGCGCAACGCTGGTGCAACGTACCAGCGCTGTATGCAAAAATGCTTGTTTGATCAAATCGGAAAAAATGTGCAAGTCTATGTGGACGACATTGTGATAAAAACTAAGGTAAAAAACACCTTAATTGATGACATCCGGCAAACATTCAACAACCTAAGACGGTTCCGGATGAAACTCAATCCGGCAAAGTGCACCTTTGGTGTCCCTGCCGGCAAGCTGCTCGGTTTCCTGGTATCAAGCCGGGGCATAGAAGTCAATCCGGTAAAAATCCGGGCAATAGAAAGAATGACTGTCCCTCGAGAGCTAAAAGATGTGTAAAAGTTTACCGGAAGCTTGGCATCGCTGAGCCGGTTCGTAAGCAGGTTGGGAGAAAAAGCTCTGCCACTATATGCTCTCATGAAAAAATCTGACACGTTCGTCTGGACCCCTCAGGCAGACGCAGCGTTTAAAGAGCTAAAAGCAATGCTGGCCACAGCACCCATACTGGCTTCACCTTTAGAAAGAGAGCCTATGCTATTATACATAGCGGCAACAAACCGGGTTGTGAGCGTAGTGGTGGTGGTTGAAAGAGAAGAGGAAGGAAAAACCGTCCAGAGGCCGGTATACTACCTGAGCGAGGTGCTCTCCCTCTCAAAACAAAACTACCCTCACTTCCAAAAAATGACTTATGGCGTGTACATGGCCGCCACAAAGCTCAAGCATTACTTTGAGGAGCACCCCATGAAGGTGGTGAGTGAAGCACCAATCTCCGACATCATGTGCAACAAAGACGCCAGCGGCCGGATTGCAAAATGGGCAATCCAGATATCACCATACGTGCCGGTGTATGAAAGAAGAGATGCCATAAAATCACAGGCTTTGGCTGATTTCCTCGTTGATTGGGCGGAAATGCAATACAAGCCGCCAGATCAGAGGATAGAGTACTGGAAAATGCACTTTGATGGATCCAAACTCAAAGAGGGTCTAGGTGCTGGTGTGGTGCTTACCTCGCCAAAAGGGGATCACCTCCGGTATGTTTTGCAAGTGCATTTCAGGGCATCGAATAATGTCGCTGAATATGAAGCTTTGATCCATGGGCTTAAGGTCGCAAAAGAAATCGGTGCGCACCGGATCATTTGCTATGGAGATTCAGATCTTGTGGTACAGCAGTGTTCCGGGGATTGGGATGCAAAAGATGCCAACATGGCCTCGTACCGGTTCCACGTGCAAAAGATTGCCGGATTTTTCGAAGGCTGTGAGTTTCACGATGTGCCACACGCAGAAAATGAAGCCGCGGATGCTTTGTCCAAGCTGGGCTCATCTAGGCAAGAAATTCCTCCCGGAATAGCTTTGGCTCACTTAAGAGTACCATCGATCAAACCAAGTCCAGAATCGGAATCAATTTTCGTACCGGAATCACATGTAGTACCCATGGATATTGATGAAGGAAACCCGGGGACTGTACCGGCAAACTCGGGGACTGTTCCGGCAAGCTCGGGGACTGCTCCGGCAAGCTCGGGGACTGTTGCACCCATACCGGAAGAAATGATGCTGGTAGATAGCATGGAGATAGATGCACCGGTGTTTTTGGTTCGAGAGACACCGTCATGGGTTAAACCTATTAAGGAATTCCTGATCAACGGCACCTTGCCGGCTGACGAAAATGAATCAAGGAGGATACAAAGAAGGTCCAAAGCTTACACATTCATCAATGGTGAGGTGTACAAGAGAAGCGTTACCGGTGTCCTTCAAAGATGTGTGGAACCGGAAGAAGGGAAAGAAATGCTCGAGGAAATTCACCAAGGAGAATGTGGGCATCATGCCTCATCAAGGGCGCTAGTAGCAAAAGTATTCCGGCATGGGTTTTATTGGCCCACTGCTTTGGAGAACGCTGAGGATTTGGTAAGAAAGTGCAACGGCTGCCAGAGGTACGCCAAGCAAAATCATACCCCAGCGTCCGGTTTAAAGACAATACCATTAACATGGCCGTTTGCCGTTTGGTGCCTCGATATGGTTGGCCCATTCAAAACTGCAAGAAGCAGCATGACTCACATCTTGGTTATGGTGGATAAATTCACCAAGTGGCTAGAAGTGAAACCTATCGCAAAATGTGATGGGCACACAGCGGTGAAATTATTAAAAGATGTCATTTTGCGGTATGGATACCCCCACAGCATCATCACTGACAATGGAACCAACTTTGCTCAAGGTGAGTTCAAAAGGTTCTGTGAAGACAACAACATCCGGTTGGATTTGTGCTCAGTGGCACACCCACAAGGCAATGGCCAAGTGGAAAGAATGAATGCTTTGGTACTTTCCGGTATCAAACCTAGACTCATTGATGCAGTGGAAAAGTCACCGGGATGCTGGCTCGATGAGCTACCATCAGTACTGTGGAGTATAAGAACAACTCCAAACCGGTCTACCGGATACACTCCTTTCTTCATGGTTTATGGAGCAGAAGCGGTCATACCGACTGACATCATTCATGATTCACCAAGGGTACAGCTCTATACTGAGCAAGAGGTCAAAGAGGCCAGTGAAGATGACGTGGACTTGCTAGAAGAAGCAAGAGAGCTGGCTTTGGCAAGAACATCCATTTACCAGCAAAACCTAAGACGCTATCATAACCGGAAGGTTAACCCGGGAGTTTTCCGGGAAGGAGATCTTGTGCTTCGCCTAGTGCATCGCACTGAAGGCCGGCATAAGCTTTTGCCACCATGGGAAGGTCCCTTCATTGTAAGCAAGGTGCTTCACAATGATGCGTACTACTTGATCGATGCGCAGGAGTGGAAGAAAGGAAAGGCGGACAGGTCCGGAGAGGAGAGCAAGCGTCCATGGAACGTAGCTCTGTTGCGTCCTTTCTACTCTTGAAGTGGTGGTGTAAGAAGTTCCTTTTTGTACCTTATATGCTATGAATAAAAGATGCCGGAACCTTGAATGAATCTCGGGGACTACCCCAATAAGGTTGCATGTAACTTGTTTATTTTTTCAGTTTACCGGTTGCTTATTGAATGTTTTTTTCTTTCCGGTTTAGTAGTGTGCTAAATCCTACCGGAGTCTTCGACTCTGCTGCTGTCCGCAAACCGGCTTCATGGCAAGCAAGATAAACCGGTAGGAGATAAGCACATGAACTGCGAAGAGGGAGAGCAGGAAAGAACAATCCGGAAAATTTAACTAACCCCGGTTTAACCGGTTTTTTGCAAAATTTCGAAATTATTTCTAAGTTCAAGAAAATGCTTGTTTGGTGAAAGAACCTTGTGCTCATACGCCAAAGAACGCCCAGAGAAGGTAGGCAGAGCCAAGGCAAAAGAACCAAGTGTGCATCAAATTGGATGCGGAAACAATTTGGAAATCTTTGCAGTGCAGGATAAAATCAAAACCAAAAGCAAGTGTGCTAAGGTAAACATAAGATAATTAACACCGGTATAACTTACCGGCATAAAATGTTGTACGGCAACCACAAACAGACTTAAAGTTTTACATCATAAGCCCCGGCATCCTGGGGCAGAATTTAACAGAACATTGTCTTAAGGCACGCAGGGCCAAACAGCATGACAAGGTAAATTTTAAGGCAAGTAATCAGGCAGCAGGGGCTTCCGGAGGAGCGTCGCCGGCACCAGCGTCGTCCAGAGGCTCCTCATCGGCTTCATCCTCCTCCTCGTCGAGATAGTCCTTGACATCAGGAGGGGGAGGGATGAAGGTGCGCATGTCGGCGTACTCCGCAATGTGGTACGCACGATCCTGCCGCTTAGCGGTGAGGATCGGGTCCAAATTGGTTTCCGCGCCTTCGCGCACGCCGGTAAGGGCATTCAGGTCGAGCTCCGGGTACCAGGAACAGGCGACGCGGAGGGCAGAATCTGCTCCAGCATGGGCAGCAGAGCACTGCCACTCGCGGATCCTCCTGCCGGCGCCCTTGAGACGGTCGCTGATGAGGGAGAAGGTATCCGGCACCTCTTCACCAGGCCACAGGGTCCTGAAGAGCTGGGTAGCTACATCAGGAATGTCAGATAGATTACGATCTATGGCGCGCATATGAGACACCCGCGCGTTAAGCGCGACCAGATGGTCGTTGGGCGTCCATGGCACGGTAAGATTCGCTTGGCCTTGGTCCTTGCGGCGCGCGTCAACCTTCTTGACAGCGTACTTCTGTGAGTCCGGAAAGAGGCCTGTGCGAAGAAAGAAAAAGGCTAAGAAAAAGAATCCGGAAGAAAAAGAGGCCGGAAGGAAAAGAATCCGGAAGAAAAAGAGACCGGAAGGAAAGATAACGGAAAGAAAATGGAGTCGGAAGGAAAAAAGGCTCGTATGCAGTAGTCAAAGTATGTAAAAGAAAAGGACTCACGATAGGCAAGTGTGTCAGTTTGCAGGATTAACTGGTTGCATTCCTTGTGCTCCTCCTCCAGCCGCGCGGCTTTCTCCTCGGCACCCTTCCGGGCCTTGGCCAGCTCCTCCAGCTCAGCTCGCAGTACAACGGTGGCGTTGCTGGCGTCCTCCAGAGCCTCGTCCATCTTGGCCGTTGCATCAGCTTCAGCGGTTTTGAGGGCCTTGGCGTGGTCAAGCCCCAGCTGAATGAGCTGGGACTTGAGCTCCTGGTAGCTGGTCTTGTGGGCGCTCAGCTCCTCCTGATGCTGCCGGATGAGCTGGTCTTTCTCCCCTGCAACCCGGAAAAGAAGATGTTAACAAGGTTATGCTAGTAAATATGAAAAGGAAACCAAGTTAACAGGAGAAAAGTTATACGTTGGGCGGCGGCGAGCTGCTCCTTGAGAGCGTCAATGGAAGCTTCCGGGATCACTGTTAAACAGAAATTGCGGATGTTAGGAGAAAAAAAAAAGGTTTCCGGTAAGAAAGATGCCGGTAGAACAAAAACTTACCTTGGCACTTATCGTGTGCCTCAGCGAGCTCCCGATGCTCCCATAAGAGCTCCTCAAAGAGGGCCTTCCGAGCGTCAGCCGTGAGCTGTTCAAGAAGAAGAAATGAGTTAAGTTTTGCGATAAGAACAAAGTTCTTAACCCGAAACTCGGGGACTGGCAGTGCCGGTTTTGCGCGTTTCTAAGATAAGTTTTGCGCTAAGAACAAAGTTCTTAACCCGAAACTCGGGGACTGGCAGTGCCGGTTTCACGCATTTCTAAGATAAAGTTTTGCGCTGAGAACAAAGTTCTCAACCCGAAACTCGGGGACTGGCAGTGCCGGTTTTGCGCGTTTCTGAGATAAGTTGTGTGCTAAAAACAAGGTGTTTAACCCGAAACTCGGGGACTGGCAGTGCCGGTTTCACGCTAAGTTTTAGAAAATAAGTTTTGCGCTAAAAGCTGCGCTCTCACCACAAAACTCGGGGACTGGGAAGATAGACAAGAGAGAAACCGGCATGAACTAAAGAAAAGATAGAGCAAGATGGAAGCAAAGAAACCGGTAAAAATTGAAAAAAGTTAGTAGAATATACCATCAGATTGTTCGTGGCATCGTACCACGCGCTGTCGAGCTCCTTCACGGCGCTGCGAAGCCGCATGAAGTGCTCCTCGGAAGACCGGTCCCCGACAGGGTCAGGTGCCGGCAGCCTGTCCTTGCCCAGACCGCAGGTCGCCGGAGTCATGTCCGCGGCGTTCCACTTTTGGGCGTAGGGTAGGAGATGCCCCAGGTCCCGGCCTTGGCGTTGGAACTCAGTAATACGGCAAAGAAGACCGGTGGCCTTCGTGGCGGTATCCCTGGCGGCCTTGGAGACATGCAGCACCAGAGGCCGCTGGCCGCCGGAAGGGGCGCTGGAGGCCATCGCCTTCCCCTTAATGAGCTTGGAAATCTTGGGCGGCGGCGCGGAAGGAGCGGCCCCGGAAGTCTTGGGCGGCGGCGCAGTTGGAGCGGCCCTGGAGGGTTTGGCGCGAGGACCATCTGGCGGTGGCATGAGGATAGTTCGTGGAGAAGGGGGAGCGCTAGGCGCGTCACCCGATTTGGAGCCTTCCGGCGCGGAAGGTGTCGTCTTTTAAAGGACGGGAGGAGCCGGAGGCTCCGCCCGCCCGGCAGCTTCTTCTTCTTCGGCACCGATGTTGCTGGCGCCGGTGTCTTGTTTCTCTTGGAGAAAGGAAAGATCCTCCTCCGTGCGGTGATCTGATGATGAAGGGGCTGCACGCCCCGAATTTGTTGTGCCCCCCCGAGAGGGAGGCAGAGGTGTTGCCGGCACCAGATGGTGCCGGGCTTGAGCGAGGAGGAGGGGTTGAGGTCCTTGCGGAACCCTCAGAGCCCGATGGCTTTGAGCCAAGCTTGAGCGCGGGGCTGAAAGAAAGAAAGAAGGATGGTTGGAGAAAAGCAACCGGAAAAAGAACTTGGCAAAAGAGGCAAGCAAGAAAATAAAAAACTTACCCGAAAGCAGTTGGCATCACCTTGCGCCCGTAGCGGCGCACGCCCACTTCCTTCTCCCCCAAGGGCTCAGTCCGGAAGCGCTTGGAGGGAGGGGCCTGGCTGGAACCGGCATTAGATGCCGGCTGCCTGTTCTTTTGGCCTTGGGCCATGAGTTTGTCCACAAACTCCTGGCCGGCCTCAGCGCGCAGGGGCGGCTCGCGCTCGTGGATCTGTAAGTTAAACTTAGCTAAGGAAAAATTCGCAAGAGGGCGATAGCGGAAAAGTACAAGAAACCGAAAAAGAAAATACCTCGAGCATGGTCAGGTCATCGGAGGACCCGGTTGGCTCCGGCGGGTCCCGGCCAAGGCGCGCAGCCGGAGTCCTGCCCATCTTCAGATCCTTCCAAAAAATATAGGGGTCTGGGTCGAAGGAGTCAAGGGCGCGCTTCACCGGAATCCCGCGTCGCTCTGCCTCGATGAGAGGGAAGCGGTCCTTGGCCTGGAACACGAAAAAAGAAGGTTAACAAAGGCAAAAAGTTACCGGCAAAAACAATCCCAGTTGCGTAATCCCTTACTTCTTGGGTCGGAGGGTTAGTAGTGCTGAGGGGAAGCAAGCCCCATTCCCAATCAAATGGCATAGCAGTTTGGCAAATCTGCTTAGCCTTGCGAACAACATCCTTCTTGCTAAGGGGACGGCCTGTGATCTTGGTAGGATCGCCGGGGCCGTACATCTCGCTCATCCTATGCACGCGGCGCTTCAGAGGAAGCACCCGGCGCGATATAAAGGTGCGGATGATATCATCCGAGCAGATGTTGGTCTCCTTCTTCAAAGAGGCCAAGAAGCGCACCACCCGGTTGGTTTCAGCGTGATCCGTCCTTGGGTTGTAGCTCCAATTGACTCTGCTAGGAGGCCCCGCTTGGTATGGAGGAAGATCGATAAGATTGGCGCGGCCGTTGTTCTTCACATAGAAGAAAGTTCCTTGCCAGGCGCGGCAGGACTCGAGGCCGGAAAACTTAAGGAAAGTGCTCCCTTGGCGGGAGCCAACGATACAAGATCCGCACTCCACGGGCGGCTTGGGCTTAGGGATTTCCTTGCCCTGGACGGAATTAATCCGCAAACAAAAGAAGCGGGCAAACGTCTCACGAGTGGGACGAATGCCGATATAGGCCTCCATGAAGGTGGCATAGCAAGAGAGGTAGAAGATGGCGTTGCCAGGAAGGTGGTGAGGTTGGAGTTCGTAAAAATCTAAAAACTCCCGGAAAAAAGGGGAGGCAGGAAGGCCGAAGCCACGCTCAAAGTGAGCAAGGAAAACAACATGTTCACCGGGTTCGGGGTCCGGTTCGATTTCGTCACCAGGAATCCGGCAAGTGACTCCTTCCGGAATCCTTCGAGACCGGTATAACCAATCGATTTCGTATTCAGTGACATTGGAGCCCATCCAGGCTCCGCGAGTGATTGGGGAAGGCTCTTCGCCGGAAGATTGGCTAGAGCTACTAGAGGCTTGGCCAGAGCTACTCGCTTCTTGGCTACCGGAAGCTTGGCTAAAGCTACCGGATTCTAGATGGCCACCAGACTCTTGGTGGCTACCGGATTCCTGCTGGTTGCCGGAATCGGTGTCCATCGGATCTGAAGCCGTGGACTCGCCGGGAGATTGTCTGCGGCGCTTAACAGGAAGGGAAGAAGAAGATTCAGAGGAAGATTCCTCGTCAGACATTGGGTGGGTAGGCAGAAAAACAGAAATCCCACACTTGAACCCCGCGTGAAGATCTACGAGTAAGAAGAAAATCAAAGAAAAAGAGGAAATAAGAACACCGTAGACCCAAGATCTGAAAAGCAAGCAGATGGCGAGCAAAGTAAGATTGCTACCAACCTTGACCGGCGCGGTCGCTGAGGAAGACTTTCGCCGGCGACGGAGAGGATCTGCGGTCGCCAACGACCACCGTCGACGGCGAGGCGGAGAAGCTCGCGGAGAAGTGCGAATGCAGCGGGCGCGGTGAAGGTGCTGTTGAAGATTCCCGCACAGCAAAGTCCGGCGGAAGCACGGCGTGAGTTCGCCGGGCGCCGAAGCTTGAGCGAGCGACGGCGGACGGAGAGCGGCGGAAGCGCGAAGGCGAGAAGCACTGTGCGCAAAGGATGAGGAATGCGAAGAAGAGGAAGAAGAAGGGGCAGTTGTGCTTATAAAGGAGAGAGAAGGTGGGCTGGAAACCGCTGGGCCGCGGCGGTTCGCCTCGCGGGCCGAGGCGGTTCGCACCACGAACCGCCATGTGGCGAGGGAATACACGCGAGAAAATGGGACGCCACACGGAGGCACACACGGGATCCAAAACGGCTAGTGGGATCCGCAGCGATGCATTTAATGAGCGCGCGGAAGTCGAAGCGAAGTGACAACTGACACTGGCGTGGCAGTTAACAGTGCGCATGTCACTGACAGGCGCGGGGCCCAAAATATTCTCGACTTCGCCGAGGAGGGAGTAAATGCGAAAGATGCCGGAAAAGAGAGATGCCGGAAGATGCCTTGCAGAGAAAAGAAAAGACAAAGAAGGGCAAAGATGCCGGATCCAAGCTCAGGCCGGAGGGATTAAAACCGGTATCCTGTAAAGATGAAAACCTGGCATGGTCTGTAGGATAGAATCCTCTAGACTATACCAGCTTCGGGGACTAATGTTGGGGGGATAACCCCCGGTATGCCAAAGGCATGCCAAACCGGATGGTTTGAGCCATCGAGATACCGGTTTAGTATTCTTACCGGAAGATAAGGTAGGAGTTTGGGCCGAATGAAGCCAAGCCAGCATCCCCAAGGGGGTATGCCGGAACCCGGTAAAGAAGATACCGGCCTGAAGGGCCTGTCGGCAGGACTGGTCAAAGATTCTTCCCAGGGCAAGAAGACAAGGATGAGCTAAGCAAAGTGGCTTTAATCAGAGCCCTGGCGCCAAAGAGAAGGATGACGCTCAAAGAAGCCGGAGGACATCAGCAGCCCTGATTAAAGAGGACCCCGGCGTCATCTGTGATTAAAGTAGCTTTGTAAAGTAGTTTGTCCAGTCAAAGATGCCATTAGGGTTTCTTGTTCTGTAAGCCACCCTCTCCCCTATATAAGGAGAGGGGGTACTGCCTCTTACAGGCGCGAGACCACAGGAAAGATTAGGCAATCGAACTTGTAACCATGTTGAGATCAATGAAGCTAGCGATCTAGTAAAGAGTTCTTCCTCTTGTCTCTCTTCTTGTATACCGGCCTCTGGTTGTGTTCTTGAGGAAAGCATCCGGAAGTTCTTCCCATCTAATCGCAAACCCTCCCCCGAATCCTCTAGCGTCCATTCGGCCCCAATCTAAGCCATCCTATGGCATCTGCTCGTTCACCACGACGACAAGCAGAGTTCCCGCTCAGTACAAGTGAAGGCTAGCAATAGACTGGGGAGCGACAAATCAAGAGAGCAGTCACTGTCATAATTATGCTTGCAGCAAAATAAATTAACGGAGGCATAAAAGTGATACAAGAACTCTGAAGCAATGTAAATCATAGAGGCTTAATTGACTTTTGTTCAGTCATATGCATGCGTGAGCATGTGCCAAGTCGATTCAAATGAATTATTCAGAGGAGGATACCACAATGTCATACCTATTTATGAATAAAACAATGCAAGCAAACATCCATGACATGCTACTCATATTAATAAATTGGAGCTAAACATGAGAGATCATGAACTACTAGACTTTCTTAAATGACATATACCTCACATGAACCAACTAAGTATGCTCACATGGATGAGTATATGTACAAAAATGAAAACAAATATAGTTCATACCAGCCTCTCACCACAATCAAATTGTCATAGATCGTCATTATTGCCTTTCACTTGTGTAGCTTGGATAATATGAAATGAAAACCACGCTCCAGCCACCGAAGACCATTGAACTCATAATGAACTTTATAAAACCAAAGAAGAATAGCAAATATTTTTGGTGTTTTCGAATTGGAAACAAGAACAAAAGGAAACAAGCAAACAAAGCAAAATAAATGCAAGAAACCAAAATAAACAAATGGTGAAGAGAAACAACAGAAATATTTTTGGTCTTTTTGTGTTTTAAGAAAGACACAAAGCAAAAACAAGAAATGGCAAACTAGAAAAGTCACATAAACACAAAGCAGCTGGAATTCGTCAAACTTGACAGCAGTACAGTACTCGATTTTTAAGAAATTCTTCCACTGCTCAAATCGAAAAGTGTTCAACTAATGAAAGTTATATAACAACCTGGGGAACATGCACAAAAATTGGCTTCGCAAAATATCGTTCTGGCTATTTTTGAGAATTTTTTTGGGTAACAGTCCAGAATCTGTTTTCAGGCAGCACTTCCCCAAATATCATCTCCCTCTCATTAGAAAACCACTCAAAGAAACTAAACTAGTATATACAAGTATCCAGCAACCATAATATGCAAAGAATGAGTGATGCCGGTATACCTCCCCCCAAGCTTAGGCTTTTGGCCTAAGTGGAGTTCAACCCCAGCGAGGGTCGCTGTTCCACGCCGGTGGATCATACATGGCATAGTCATAGTGAGGTCCCTGTGCAGAAGAAAAGCGTGGAGGCTCCACATGTCCAAAATGTTGACGCGAAGAACTTGCTGCATCGGATGACGAGTCGAGGTGTTCCTCGGCCTCCTCTGTGTTGTCTCTTGCATGATGGCCTCCTCCCTCTATGTGTGCATTCAGTGCACCTTCTGTGATTGACCAATCCTCCCTGGAATCAAGGTTAAATAGAACAGGCACAGGCAATCTTACTAGTTTTTCAGTTTTCTTAGTTATTCTCCAAGCTTTCTTATAAAATGTCATCTTGTAAAACAAGTTACCCAAATTAGATGAATCAGAAACAAATTCATGTTTAATCATGGAGACTATGTCAAGTTTTTCTATGGAAAGTTGAATATCAAAATGGTGAGGTTCTACTCCATGCAAAGCTAATAAACGAGAAGCGATGAGACCTCCACAAATTCCGCCCTTCTCACGGTTAGTAGCAAGTCTATAAGCTATCAGTGCACCCAAATTATAAGCCCTATTGCTTTGCAGTGCAGCAGCTAGAAAAGCTAAATCCTGGATAGATAATTTACTACCATTCTTTCTAGCAAGAACGCACTAAGTAACAAAATAAGCAAAGTAGCGGATAGCTGGGAGTTGAATGCTACTGATTTTACCACCATCCTCTGAGAAACTCCTTCCATGACAAATCATCTCGAAGAGGTTTAAGAGCTCTCACGGTGATCCCCTTATCTTCTCGCATGATCCCCATTGCGGTACTCTAATTGCTGTACAAAAATCATTGAATGGCAAGTTGACAGTTTTATTATAAATCTTGTACTGAACCATGGGGTTAGATTGCGACCAATTGAACTTAAAATCCTGCACAACAGACATAGTCAATTTTGCATATTGGCATGGTTCTCCGTCAACAAAATCATTCAACCCTGCACGATAAATTAGATTCTGAACATCTTCCAAGATTCCTGCACTTCTCATGAAATCTATGCACGGGTAGTAAGAGGGGTATACTCCCTCTTCGCGGTTCACTCTCATGACTTGTTGCACCTCCAATTCTTGTTGGTTTAGTTGATGTCTATTCCACTCCATTTTCTGAAATTTTCAACAAACATTATAAAATTTGATTTGGTGACACATAATTGAGGGGAACTACTATAGGAACTTGCCAGAGTACTAATCATGCATCAAAACTAGTTTCTACAACTTAGAACAAGCATGCAAGCTCACTAAACATGTTACCTACAGCAGCAAAATATTCAAGATATACCCAACTAAACAAAATTCTACTTGGATAATCGGAGGAGTCACATACCGGAGAGCAAATGTGCCAAATTTCAGACAGAAATCTGGGCTGAGCAAAGAGATCGAGAAATCCTGAGCTCTTGAGCAGAAACACGAGTGAGAGAAAGCTGGTGTTGATTTTTTCGTGAGAGAGAAGAGTGTGGGAGGAAGAGATGCTAAAGTGGGGCAAGGGGGAGACCACACACCAGGGTGGTGCGCCCCCCTTCAAGGCCGCGCCGGCCCGTGGGGTGCCACCCTGGGGTGCCCCACTGGTCATCCCCAGGTGCTCCCAGGTGCATTTTCGAAAAATAGGACCAATGGTATAATTTTTGTGAATTTTTGAAAACTTTGAAAAATGCACATTTCTGGGTATTAAGTTTATTATTACTGGACAGGAAAAATTTTGAAATCTCTAATTAACTAAGGAACTTTGCAAAACAAAAGTGCTACAGCAAGTAGAACAAGTGGAGGAAGAAAGAAATGTTGTTTACCTCCTCTATGCATATAAAAAGTATTTGTTAACAAGGTTGATCAAGTCTTGCCACCAAATAAATTATACATAGCATAAGAAGAAATAAACCTCAAATCAATCATGTTACCTTGAATTGTATTGATATGGATCCAATCATAAGATTTTGATATCCTTCTTTAGGCTCATATATAGGACAATCGATAGTTCCAACTTTGATAGTTCTCACATTAGAAATAGTATTAACTCCACATACTTTATCAATCCTCTTGAGAAAATAGACGGTATGCTCCTTATCATCAACATTGAAAGTAACTTTTCCTTTATTGCAATCAATAACAGCCCCTTGATACGTCTCCGACGTATCGATAATTTCTTATGTTCCATGCCACATTATTGATGATATCTACATGTTTTATGTACATTTTATGTCATAATTATGCGTTTTCCGGAACTAACCTATTGACGAGATGCCGAAGGGCCAGTTCCTGTTTTCTGCTGTTTTTGGTTTCAGAAATCCTAGTAAGGAAATATTCTCGGAATCGGACGAAATCAACGCCCAGCATCCTATTTTTCCACGAAGCTTCCAGAACACCCGGGAAGGACCAGAGGGGGGCCACAGGCCCACCAGGAGGGTGGCCGGCGTGGCCTAGGGTTGGCCCGCGCCCCCCTATCCCCTCGCCGCCTCTTCGACCCTCCGACTCTGCCTCTTCGCCTATTTAAAGGTCCCAGACCTAAAACCTCGAGACAAAAAAGCCACGGTACGAGAAACCTTCCAGAGCCGCCGCCATCGCGAAGCCAAGATCTGGGGGACAGGAGTCTCTGTTCCGGCACGCCGCCGGGACGGGGAAGTGCCCCCGGAAGGCTCCTCCATCGACACCACCGCCATCTTCATCAACGCTGCTGTCTCCCATGAGGAGGGAGTAGTTCTCCATCGAGGCTCGGGGCTATACCGGTAGCTATGTGGTTCATCTCTCTCCCATGTACTTCAATACAATAATCTCATGAGCTGCCTTACATGATTGAGATTCATATGATGATGCTTGTAATCTAGATGTTGTTATGCTAGTCAAGTGGATTTTACTTATGTGATCTCCGGAGACTCCTTGTCCCACGTGTGTAAAGGTGACAGTGTGTGCACCGTGTGGGTCTCTTAGGCTATATTTCACAGAATACTTATTCACTGTTATGAATGGCATAGTGAAGTGCTTATTTATATCTCTTTATGATTGCAATGTGTTTTGTATCACAATTTATCTGTGTGCTACTCTAGTGATGTTATTAAAGTAGTTTATTCCTCCTGCACGGTGTAATGGTGACAGTGTGTGCATCCGTGTTAGTACTTGGCGTAGGCTATGATTGTGATCTCTTGTAGATTATGAAGTTAACTATTGCTATGATGGTATTGATGTGATCTATGCCTCCTTTCGTAGCGTGAAGGTGACAGTGTGCATGCTATGTTAGTACTTGGTTTAGTTGTGTTGATCTGTCATGCACTCTAAGGTTATTTAAATATGAACATTGAATTGTGGAGCTTGTTAACTCCGGCATTGAGGGTTCGTGTAATCCTACGCAATGGTGTTCATCATCCAACAAGAGAGTGTAGAGTATGCATTTATCTATTCTGTTATGTGATCAAAATTGAGAGTGTCCACTAGTGAAAGTATGATCCCTAGGCCTTGTTCCTAAATACTGCTATCGCTGCTTGTTTACTGTTTTACTGTGTTTCTACTGCCTGCAATATTACCACCATCAACTACACGCCAGCAAGCACTTTTCTGGCGCCATACTTATTCATACCACCTGTATTTCACTATCTCTTCGCCGAACTAGTGCACCTATTTGGTGTGTTGGGGACACAAGAGACTTCTTGCTTTGTGGTTGCAGGGTTGCATGAGAGGGATATCTTTGACCTCTTCCTCCCTGAGATCGATAAACCTTGGGTGATCCACTTAAGGGAAACTTGCTGCTGTTCTACAAACCTCTGCTCTTGGAGGCCCAACACTGTCTACAAGAATAAAGGCTCCCGTAGACATCAAGCACTTTTCTGGCGCCGTTGCCGGGGAGGAAAGGTAAACGACACACACACAACGGACCCCGGCAACTAGCCACTTTTCTGGCGCCGTTGCCGGGGAGGAAAGGTAAAAGGCACTCATACTCCGGTTCCAGGTAACAGTACTTTTCTGGCACCATTGTGTGTGTGCTCGAAGCTATTTCCTTTAGATCCTGCAATTGCATCTTTTTGTTTCTTGTTTACACTAGTTAGGCATAATGGAAAACAAAAAAAATATGAGAGATCTTTATGAACTTTATCTTGAATTAGGACATGATGTGTTTGAAGAGAGAATTAAAAAACCCATGGAACTTTATGTGCATGCTAATGGGAATGTTATTAATATGAATGCTTTGAACACTATTGTTGCTAATGCTATGGAAAATTCTAAGCTTGGGGAAGCTGGTTTTGATGAGCATGATCTTTTTAGTCCCCCAAGCATTGAGGAGGAAATTTTCTTCGATGATACTTTGCCTCCTATTTATGATGATTATAATGATAGTAATCTTTTGGTGCCACCTGTTATGGAGGATAAATTTGATTATGATTACAATATACCTCCTATATTTGATGATGAGAATAATAATGATAGCTACTTTGTTGAATTTGCTCCCACTACAACTAATAAAATTGATTATGCTTATGTGGAGAGTAATAATTTTATGCATGAGACTCATGATAAGAATGCTTTATGTGATAGTTATATTGTTGAGTTTGCTCATGATGCTACTGAAAGTTATTATGAGAGAGGAAAATATGGTTGTAGAAATTTTCATGTTACTAAAACACCTCTCTATGTGCTGATATTTTTGAAGCTACACTTATTTTATCTTCCTATGCTTATCACTTTGCTCTTCATGAACTTGTTTATTTACAAGATTCCTATGCATAGGAAGCATGTTAGACTTAAATGTGTTTCTAATTTGCCTCTTGATGCTCTCTTTTGCTTCAAATACTATTCCTTGCGAGTGCATCATTAAAACTGCTGAGCCCATCTTAATGGCTATAAAGAAAGAACTTCTTGGGAGATAACCCATGTGTTTATTTTGCTACAGTACTTTGTTTTATATTTGTGTCTTGGAAGTTGTTACTACTGTAGCAACCTCTCCTTATCTTAGTTTTGTTGCATTGTTGTGCCAAGTAAAGTCTTTGATAGCAAGGTTGATACTAGATTTGGATTACTGCGCAGAAACAGATTTCTTTGCTGCCACGAATCTGGGCAAAATTCTCTGTAGGTAACTCAGAAAATTATGCAAATTTACGTGAGTGATCCTCAGATATGTACGCAACTTTCATTCAATTTGAGCATTTTCATTTGAGCAAGTCTGGTGCCTCAATAAAATTCGTCTTTACGGACTGTTCAGTTTTGACAGATTCTGCCTTTTATTTCGCATTGCCTCTTTTGCTATGTGGGACGGATTTCTTTGTTCCATTGTCTTCCAGTAGCTTTGAGCAATGTCCAGAAGTGTTAATAATGATTGTGTCACCTCTGAACATGTGAGTTTTTGATTATGCACTAACCCTCTAATGAGTTTGTTTCGAGTTTGGTGTGGAGGAAGTTTTCAAGGGTCAAGAGAGGAGGATGATATACTATGATCAAGGAGAGTGAAAGCTCTAAGCTTGGGGATGCCCCGGTGGTTCACCCCTGCATATTTCAAGAAGACTCAAGCATCTAAGCTTGGGGATGCCCAAGGCATCCCCTTCTTCATCGACAACATTATCAGGTTCCTCCCCTGAAACTATATTTTTATTCCATCACATCTTATGCACTTTGCTTGGAGCGTCTGTATGTTTTTGTTTTTGTTTGAATAAATGCTTGTGTGGGAGAGAGACACGCTCCGCTGGTTCATATGAACACATGTGTTCCTAGCTTTTAATGTTCATGGCGAAGGTTGAAACTGCTTCGTTAATTGTTATATGGTTGGAATCGGAAAATGCTACATGTAATAATTGATAAAATGTCTTGGATAATGTGATACTTGGCAATTGTTATGCTCTTGTTTAAGCTTTTGCATCATATACTTTGCAACTATTAGTGAATAAATACATAGAGCTTGTTAAAATTTGGTTTGCATGAGTGGTTTCTCTAGAGTCTAGATATTTTCTAGTGAGGTGTTTGAACAACAAGGAAGACGATGTATAGTCTTATAATGTTTACAATATGTCATTTATGTGAGTTTTGCTGCACCGGTTCATCCTTGTGTTTGTTTCAAATAGCCTTGCTAGCCTAAACCTTGTATCGAGAGGGAATACTTCTCATGCATCCAAAACCCTTGAGCCAACCACTATGCCATTCGAGTCCACCATACCTACCTACTACTTGGTATTTCTCCGCCATTCCAAAGTAAATTGCTTGAGTGCTACCTTTAAATTTCCATTCTTCACCTTTAACAATATATAGCTCATGGGACAAATAGCTTAAAAACTATTGTGGTATTGAATATGTACTTATGCACTTTATCTCTTATTAAGTTGCTTGTTGTGCGATAACCATGTTCCTGGGGACGCCATCAACTACTCATTGTTGAATATCATGTGAGTTGCTATGCATGTTCGTCTTGTCTGAAGTAAGGGCGATCTACCACCTTATGGTTAGAGCGTGCATATTGTTAGAGAAGAACATTGGGCCGCTAACTAAAGCCATGACTCATGGTGGAAGTTTCAGTTTTGGACATATATCCTCAATCTCATATGAGAAAATTAATTGTTGCTACATGCTTATGCATAAAAGAGGAGTCCATTATCTGTTGTCTATGTTGTCCCGGTATGGATGTCTAAGTTGAGAATAATCAATAGCGAGAAATCCAATGCGAGCTTTCTCCTTAGACCTTTGTACAAGCGGCATAGAGGTACCCCTTTGTGACACTTGGTTAAAACATGTGCATTGCGATAATCCCGGTAGTCCAAGCTAATTAGGACAAGGTGCGGGCACTATTAGTATACTATGCATGAGGCTTGCAACTTGTAAGATATAATTTACATGATACATATGCTTTATTACTACCGTTGACAAAATTGTTTCTTGTTTTCAAAATCAAAGCTCTAGCACAAATATAGCAATCGATGCTTTCCTCTTTGAAGGACCATTCTTTTACTTTTATGTTGAGTCAGTTCACCTATCTCTCTCCACCTCAAGAAGCAAACACTTGTGTGAACTGTGCATTGATTCCTACATACTTGCTTATTGCACTTGTTATATTGCTTTGCATTGACAACTATCCATGAGATATACATGTTACAAGTTGAAAGCAACCGCTGAAACTTCATCTTCCTTTGTGTTGCTTCAATACCTTTACTTTGAATTATTGCTTTATGAGTTAACTCTTATGCAAGACTTATTGATGCTTATCTTGAAAGTACTATTCATGAAAAGTATTTGCTATATGATTCAGTTGTTTACTCATGTCATTTACATTGTTTTGATCGCTGCATTCACTACATATGCTTACAAATAGTATGATCAAGGTTATGATGGCATGTCACTCCAGAAATTATCTTTGTTTATCGTATACCTGCTCGGGACGAGCAGAAACTAAGCTTGGGGATGCTGATACGTCTCCGACGTATCGATAATTTCTTATGTTCCATGCCACATTATTGATGATATGTACATTTTATGTCATAATTATGCGTTTTCCGGAACTAACCTATTGACGAGATGCCGAAGGGCCAGTTCCTGTTTTCTGCTGTTTTTGGTTTCAGAAATCCTAGTAAGGAAATATTCTCGGAATCGGACGAAATCAACGCCCAGCATCCTATTTTTCCACGAAGCTTCCAGAACACCCGGGAAGGACCAGAGGGGGGCCACAGGCCCACCAGGAGGGTGGCCGGCGCGGCCTAGGGTTGGCCCGCGCCCCCCTATCCCCTCGCCGCCTCTTCGACCCTCCGACTCCGCCTCTTCGCCTATTTAAAGGTCCCAGACCTAAAACCTCGAGACAAAAAAGCCACGGTACGAGAAACCTTCCAGAGCCGCCGCCATCGCGAAGCCAAGATCTGGGGGACAGGAGTCTCTGTTCCGGCACGCCGCCGGGACGGGGAAGTGCCCCCGGAAGGCTCCTCCATCGACACCACCGCCATCTTCATCAACGCTGCTGTCTCCCATGAGGAGGGAGTAGTTCTCCATCGAGGCTCAGGGCTGTACCGGTAGCTATGTGGTTCATCTCTCTCCCATGTACTTCAATACAATAATCTCATGAGCTGCCTTACATGATTGAGATTCATATGATGATGCTTGTAATCTAGATGTCGTTATGCTAGTCAAGTGGATTTTACTTATGTGATCTCCGGAGACTCCTTGTCCCATGTGTGTAAAGGTGACAGTGTGTGCACCGTGTGGGTCTCTTAGGCTATATTTCACAGAATACTTATTCACTGTTATGAATGGCATAGTGAAGTGCTTATTTATATCTCTTTATGATTGCAATGTGTTTTGTATCACAATTTATCTGTGTGCTACTCTAGTGATGTTATTAAAGTAGTTTATTCCTCCTGCACGGTGTAATGGTGACAGTGTGTGCATCCGTGTTAGTACTTGGCGTAGGCTATGATTGTGATCTCTTGTAGATTATGAAGTTAACTATTGCTATGATGGTATTGATGTGATCTATGCCTCCTTTCGTAGCGTGAAGGTGACAGTGTGCATGCTATGTTAGTACTTGGTTTAGTTGTGTTGATCTGTCATGCACTCTAAGGTTATTTAAATATGAACATTGAATTGTGGAGCTTGTTAACTCCGGCATTGAGGGTTCGTGTAATCCTACGCAATGGTGTTCATCATCCAACAAGAGAGTGTAGAGTATGCATTTATCTATTCTGTTATGTGATCAAAGTTGAGAGTGTCCACTAGTGAAAGTATGATCCCTAGGCCTTGTTCCTAAATACTGCTATCGCTGCTTGTTTACTGTTTTACTGTGTTTCTACTGCCTGCAATATTACCACCATCAACTACACGCCAGCAAGCACTTTTCTGGCGCCATACTTATTCATACCACATGTATTTCACTATCTCTTCGCCGAACTAGTGCACCTATTTGGTGTGTTGGGGACACAAGAGACTTCTTGCTTTGTGGTTGCAGGGTTGCATGAGAGGGATATCTTTGACCTCTTCCTCCCTGAGATCGATAAACCTTGGGTGATCCACTTAAGGGAAACTTGCTGCTGTTCTACAAACCTCTGCTCTTGGAGGCCCAACACTGTCTACAAGAATAAAGGCTCCCGTAGACATCACCCCTGCGGTGTTAAGAAAAGGTCTCCCAAGAATAGTAGACATATTATCATCTTCAGGCATTTCCAACACAACAAAATCAGTTAATATCAAGCAATTATTAGTAACTTGAACAGGAACATCCTCACATATACCAACAGGAATAGCCGTAGATTTGCCAGCCATTTGCAAAGATATATCAGTAGGTATCAACTTATCTAAATAAAGTCTCTTATAAAGAGAAAAAGGCATAACACTAACACCGGCTCCCAAATCACATAGAGCAGTTCTAACATAATTATTCTTAATAGAACAAGGAATAGTAGGTATACCTGGGTCGCCCAACTTCTTTGGAACTTTGCCATTGAAAGAGTAATTAGCAGGCATAGTGGAAATCTCCTCATTGGAGATTTTCCATTTGTTAGTGACAATATCTTTCATATATTTTGAATAAGGAGGCAATTTAATAGCATCAGTCAAAGGGATTTGCAAGAATAAAGGTTTCATCCAATTGCAAAATTTATTATAATGTTCTTCTTCCTTTGATTTTAGTTTCTTAGCAGGAAAAGGCATTTGCTTTTGCACCCAAGGTTCCCTTTCATTACCATGTTTCTTATCAATAAAATCTTCTTTAGTATACTTTTTATTTTTAGCATGCTTTTCAGGTTCATCTTCAACCTCTTCTTTATCAGAAGCATCATTCTTATCCATATCATTATCATTATCATGTTCATTACCACTTTCAGTTTCAGCATCAGAAATAGAAATACTATTAGGATCATTAACAGGTCAGAGGATTCTACAACAATTTTATGTTTCTTCTTCTTTTTCTTAGAAGGAGCACTAGGTTCAATTCGTTGAGAATCTTGTTCAACTCTTTTGGGATGCCCTTCAGGATATAGAGGATCCTGGGTAGAGACACCGCCTCTAGTTGTTACTTCATAAGCATGTTTCTCTTTAGAATTATTTTTTAACAAGTCATTTTGCACTTTAGTGAGTTGATCAATTTGAGTTTGAACCATTTGAAAATGTTTAACAAGCATCTTAACATCATTGGAGGTTCTCTCCACAATATCATGCAAATTGCTAATAGCTTGAGAATTTTCCATTAAATGATTCTCTACTCTCATATTAAAAATTTCTTGCTTAACAATATAATTATCAAACTCTTCTAAGCATTGAGCAGGAGGTTTCGAATACGGAATATCTTCCCTAGTAAAGCGTTGAAGGGAGTTTACCTCAATCATGGATGAAGGGGAATTATCTCACATATATCTTCTATGGGAGGTAGATTCTTCACATATTCGGATTTAATACCTTTCTCCTTGAGAGACTTCTTGGCTTCCCTCATATCTTCATCATTCAATTTAATTAAACCCCTCTTCTTCAATATTGGCGTTGGAGTTGGTTCAGGTGTATTCCAATCATCATGATTCCGGCCTATTTTAGCCAATAATTCTTCAGCTTCATCTGGAGTTCTTTTCCTGAAAACACAACCAGCACAACTATCCAAATATGCCCTAGACTCAACGGTTAGTCCACTATAGAATATATCAAGTAAATCATGCTTTTCCAATTCATGTCTAGGTCGAGCCCTGATAAGAGAGCAAAATCTTGCCCATGCTTCAGGCAATTTCTCTCCATCTTCCTGGTCAAAGCTATAAATTTTCTGTAAAGCAGCATGTTGAGCACTAGCAGGAAAGTATTTCCGAAAGAAAACATCAAGCAAATCACCTGGACTTTTAATAGAACTGGGAGGAAAATTATTATACCAAGTTTTAGCATCATCCTTTAATGAGAAAGGAAAAATTTTAGCAACAAAATAAGTACGCATCTTGACATCATCAGAAAACAAGCTACTCATAGAAGAAAGTTCATTCATGTATTCTACAGCACTTTCTTTTTCAGTACCACAAAAGGGTGTTTTCTCAACAATAGCTATATGAGATAGATCAAGAGAAAAATCATAATCTTTATCCTTAATGCATATAGGAGATGTGGCAAATTTAGGATCAGGAGATAGCTTATGTCTAACAGTATATTGTGCGAGAAATTTTTTAATTTTTCTTGCATCAGCAGTAGCATTGCATCTATTAATAAAATCATCATTAAGCTCCACATAATCCTCATCAGGATCATCACTAGAATAATCAAGTTCAGGTGAATTAACATGTGTAGCAGCATTTTCATTAGGAGTTTCAGCATTTTCAATTTTTCTAGACCTAGCAATTGTAGCATCTAGAAAGGATCCCAATGAACCACTATCATCAAGCACAGCAGAAACATCATCAATATTATGAGAGTTTTCAGATTCAGCAGAAGTACCAGCAAGTGAAGCTTGCGGCGATGAAACAAGTTGACTTATCACAGATGGTGAATCAAGAGTAGCAGAGGTACTCAGAGTTGTACCTTTTCTTGTAGTGGATGGTAATATGGCGACTTTAGGATCGCGAGTTTTACCCATGATGGAGAATTTGCAGCGAACAATATCAATCCAAGTGAACTTCCAAATAAAGCTATGCTCCCCGGCAACGGCGCCAGAAAACAGTCTTGATAACCCACAAGTATAGGGGATCGCGGCAGTCTTCGCGGGTAGTAAAACCCAATTTATTGATTCGACACAAGGGGAGACAAAGAATACTTGAAAGCCTTAACAGCGGAGTTGTCAATTCAGCTGCACTTGGAAACAGACTTGCTCGCAAGAGTTTATCAGTAGTAACAGTTTTATAGCAGTAGCAGTAGTGAAATAACAGCAGCAGAGTAACAAAGACAGCTGTAGTGATTTTAGTAAACAGCAGGATTAAAATACTGTAGGCACATGGATGGATGATGGGCGTTGCATGGATGAGAGAAACTCATGTAACAATCAAAGTAGGGCATTTGCAGATAATAATAAAACGGTGTCCAAGTACAAAGTAATCCATAGGCATGTGTTCCGTATATAGTCGTACGTGCTCGCAATGAGAAACTTGCACAACATCTTTTGTCCTACCAGCCAGTGGCAGCCGGGCCCCTAGGGAATCTACTGGATATTAAGGTACTCCTTTTAATAGAGTACCGGAGCAAAGCATTCACACTCCATGAACACATGTGATCCTCACATCACTACCATCCCCTCCGGTTGTCCCAATTTCTGTCACTTCGGGGCCTTTGGTTCCGGACAGCGACATGTGTATACAACTTGCAGGTAAGATCATGAAACAATGCATATCATGATGAAAGAATAACATGTTCAGATCTGAGATCATGGCACTCGGGCCCTAGTGACAAGCATTAAGCATAACAAGTTGCAACAATATCATCAAAGTACCAATTACGGACACTAGGCACTATGCCCTAACAATCTTATGCTATTACATGACCAATCTCATCCAATCCCTACCATCCCCTTTAGCCTACAGCGGGGGAATTACTCACACATGGATGGGGGAAACATTGCTGGTCGATGGAGAGGCGTCGGTGGTGATGATGGCGATGATCTCCTCCAATTCCCTGTCCCGGCGGAGTGCCAGAACAGAGACTTCTGGCCCCCGAGACGGAGTTTCATGATGTGGCGGCGTACTGGAGGGTTTCTGGCGACTTTGACTTCTTCCTCACGATTTTTAGATCGAACCCTTTAAGTAGTCCAGAGGGGGCGTCGGAGGCCAGCCGAGGGGGCCACACACTAGGGCGCCCCCCCCCCTTGGCCGCGCCGGCCTGGTGTGTGGGGCCCTCGGGCCTCCACCTGGCTTGCCCTTCTGGCTCCCCGAGTCTTCTGGTAAAATAGGCCCATTGATATAAATTCCGAGGATTTTCCCGAAAGTTGAATTTCTGCACAAAAACAAGACACCAGAGCAATTCTGCTGAAAACAGCGGTAGTCCGCGTTAGTTGTATCCAAAACACACAAATTAGAGGCAAAACAATAGCAAAAGTGTTCGGGAAAGTAGATACGTTTTGGACGTATCAGGCTGTCGGAAGCCGGATCACGGTACTAAGCCGGCCGCGTGAGAGGGTTCAAGCCAGTCAGCGAGAGCAGTAGAATACTTTGAAAAATTCGCTGGTACGGGGCGCACTTGGGCACAATCCTTTTTCATTAGCATAGATTACAAAAGAGTTATAGGGATACATACATTCCACTTCTCAAGTGTAAAATGGGCGGAGCAGGCTAACATTCTAGGGACCGTTTAGTCTCCTCATCGGCCCTGTCCGGTTTGTTCTTCTTGGCCTCTTGGGCATCTATGAGATAGTAGGCGCCGTTGCCCAGGGCTTTGCTCACGACGAAGGGACCTTCCCATGGGGAGGATAGCTTGTGCTGGCCGGCTGTCCGTTGGATCAGCCGGAGCACTGGGCCACCTTCTCGAAATGCCAAGGGTTGAACCTTCTAGTTGTGATGGCGTCACAGGACACGGCCAACAGCTGGGCCTCTTCGACCAAGTCGACTCCATCTTCGTAGGCCTCTTTGGCTTCCGGTTTGGTGTATAGCTTGATCCTTGGCGTGTCGTGCTCGATATCAGTTGCCAGGACGGCTTTGGCTCCATAAACGAGGAAGAATGGCGTGAAGCCAAAAGAGCGTTTTGGCGTGGTGTGCATGCTCCATAGTACGGAGGGCAGCTTTTCAATCCAGCAGCCGGCTACTCGCTCGAACGGCCCCACCAGCCGGGGCCAGATGCCGGCTAGAATCAACCTGTTGGCTTTTTCCACCTGTCCATTGGACTCTGGGCGTGCCACAGAAGCTAGGTCCAGCTGGCTTCCTTTTTCCCCGCAGAAGTGGGAGAAGACGCCTTGGGCGAAGTTGGTGCCGTTATCAGTGATGATGCTGTGGGGATAGCCGTATCGCACTATGATGTCCTTGAGGAAGGAGATGGCTGTGGAGCCATCCAGTTTCTTGATCGGCTTGGCTTCAATCCACTTTGTGAATTTTTCAATCATTAGCAGGAGATGTGTCATGCCGCCTCGGGCAGTTTTGAATGGGCCGACCATGTCGAGGCCCCATACGGCAAATGGCCAAGTGATGGGGATGGTTTTCAAGGTGGAAGCGGGCGCATGCGTCTTCTTAGTGAAGCGCTGGCAGCCGTTGCATGTTTTTACCATCTCTTCCACATCATTTAGGGCAGTCGGCCAATAGAGAAACCGTGCCGAAAGGCCTTGCCTACGATGGCTCTGGAGGAGGCGTGATGTCCGCACTCTCCTTGGTGGATCTCCCTGAGGAGTTCTATCCCTTCAGCCGGCTCGACGCACCGCTGGAACACCCCACTTACGATGCGTTTGTACAGCTGGTGGTTGGTGATTGTGTAGGCCTTGGCCCATCTCTCAATCTGCCTGGCTTGGACCCGGTCTTCGGGCAGTTTGCCATCTGCTAGGTAGGAGAGGAATTCTTGTGCCCATGATAGTACGCATCTTATCTCGAATACGCTCACCATCAATGCCTCCCGCGTGGGAGCTTTCGGGTTCGACTGTGGAGTCATCGGGTTGGGCTATGGAGCCGGTGGGTTCGGCTGAGAAGCCCCGAGTTTGGCTGAGAAGCCCCCGGGTTCGACTGAAGAGTCACTGGGTTCGGCTGTAGAGCCGGCGGGTTTGGCTGAGAAGCCCCCGAGGTTGGCTGAGAAGCCCTCGGGTTGGACTGATAAGCCCCCGGTTCAGCCGGCACGAATATGGAATCCGAGTCCGGTGACGGTGTGATGGATGGCTTCCGCAAATGTTGCAGGGCAACGCCTGGTGACGTGGGCATTACCCTTCGGGTAACCGACATTGCCTTATCTTGTATTATCTAGTTGGAGGCCCATGAAGGCACTTGGAGGCAAGACAGGCCACCTGGATGGCGCACCAGAAGATTCCTTGGCGGGCAAGACAAGGAAGCAGCCGAATAAGGAAAGATTAGATTTAAACCTATTTTAAACCTAGTCGTACTCGGTTAGACCTCTTGAGACCTGGCCCCCTTTATAAATGCCAGGAGAGGGGCTGCCGAGGGACACAATCAATCTTAGCAGACTTAGCCACCAAAAAGTCTAGAGCTAGGTCATCGTAACACTTGGCCTCTCGACGAGATCTCAGCCGAACTATTCGGCACCCCATTGTAACCCAATATCTTCATAATCAAGAACAGACAGGCAGGACGTAAGGGTTTTACCTCATCGAGGGCCCCGAACCTGGGTAAACCGCTCTCCCCGCTTGTCTGTGAACCGATGTCTCGTGTCAACTTGCAGGATTCCATCAACCCTAAGCCCTAAACAAAGGGCATTGCTGAGGAGTACCCTCGACACCTGGCGGGATTGCTTGCCGGGTTGAGCCTATCTTGGATAGAGCATCAGCCGCCTCGTTGTTTGCGCGGGGCACATGGTGGAATTCGCAGCCGTCGAAGAAGCCGGCTAGCTGCTGGACGTGGAAGCAGTATGATGCCATGTTGGCATCCTTCGCGTCCCATTCGCCCGAAGCCTGTTGTATAACCAGGTCGAAGTCACCGAAGCACAGAATGTGACGCACGCCGATTTCCTTGGCCAGCTTGAGCCCATGGATGAGCGCCTCGTACTCTGCCACATTGTTGGATGGGGCGAAGTGGATCTGCAGGACATAGTCCAGCCGGTCCCCCTTTGGAGAGGTTTTGACGATGCCGGCTCCCAAGCCGGCGCGCATCTTCAAGCCATTGAAGTGCAACTTCTAGTGCGTGGAATCAGGCACATGCAGTAGATATTGCATCTCGGCCCAGTCGACGAAGAAGTCGGCTAGGATCTACGACTTGATGGCTGTTCTTGGCACGTATAGGATGGAATGGGCCGCCAGCTCTAGGGCCCACTTGGCGACCCGGCCATTGGCGTCCTTGCTGCCGATGATTTCCGCAAGGGGAGTGGTGCACACCACCTTGATGGGATGCTCTTGGAAGTAGTGCTTGAGCTTCTTGGCCACCATGTACACACCATAGGTGAGCTTCTGGTAGTGGAGTTAGTTTTGCTTGGATTGGGAGAGCACCTCGCTGAGGTAGTAGACTGGGCGCTGGACTGCCTGCTCTTTGCCCTCTTCCTTGCGTTCCACCACTAGGACAACGCTAACCACTCGATTGGTGGCTACGATGTACATTAGCATAGGCACTTTCGAAGTCGGCGATGCTAGGATGAGCGCGGTTGCCAGCACGCGCTTCAAGTCGCGGAAGGATTCATCCGCCTTCGGCGACCAGATGAAAGTGTCCGACTTCTTGAGCAACTGCTACCATTGCAGTGCCTTCTCCCCCAGCCGGCTGACGAAGCACCTCAAGGAGGCCAGACAACCGGTGAACTTCTGGATATCCTTGAGGCACTGCGGCAGTTCCACCTTCTCTAGGCATTGATCTTCTCTGGGTTAGCTTCAATCCCTCGCTTGTCTGTGAACCGATGTCTCGTGTCAGCTTGCAGGATTCCATCAACCCTAAGCCCCAAATAGAGGGCATTGCCGAGGAGTACCCTCGACAATTGGCGCCGTCTGTGGGAAGCCTGTCGGCACCAGGCAAGTCATCGGCAGTACCAGTCACATCCGCGGCGTTCTTACTTGAGTCGCCGACGCCAGCAGAACCAAGAGATTCAATCCGCTACGGGTCCTTCGAGTTCGTGCCGCACCACGAAGCGCCTCACTTGATCCCTGCAGGATCGTCTGGCGACATGGATGCTACTTTCGGTGGTGTCCACTTCATCATCGACTCTGGAGGTCTTCTTCGCCTCCCCAGGACCAGCACATCTGGCCCGAAAGCCGCGGTTTCAGAAGGCGTTCCTCCAAAGACAACCCTAAAAGTTCCACCCAGGAGCATGCAAGAGAGTAACCGAGGAGATTTCGACGTCATGGCAGGGCGAAGGAAGAGACGAAGGGACTCGCACCGTGAGGAGGAAGGACGAACAGCAGCTCACCTTCGTCAGTTCGAACAAGGATGCCACAATGCGTTATCAATCAAGGGTCGCACCCGCTCACCATATCTATCGGCTACAGAGCAGCTTGAGGCACCGTGTTACCTCCACTCTTACATCGATTCGAAGGATGGTCGAGAGAAATCCAGTCACTTGTTAAGGAACTGTCGACATTTTCTGGAAATTCGGTAGTTCTGCGATGACCTCAGAGCCGAGGCTATGTCGAGAGTTCACACAATGGAGAGAATGGCAGGGTCCTACAGTTATCCACCAGAACCATATGTACCGGAGCCGTACGTACCAGCAGGAGGAGGCGAGCATGTACCAACTGAGGTGTTTCCGGAACCATGCGGGCAAGTCAACATGATCCATAAAACCAGCTTTTCAAAGAGAGAGATCAGGAAGTTCTCCCGGGAAGTAAAGTATGCGGAAGTCGCCATGGTCGACACACCCGATTTCATCGACTGGTCGGATCAGAGTATCTCCTTCAGTAGGGCGGATCACCTGAAAGCTGTCCCGAGACCTGGCCACGCAGCCCTTGTTCTTGAAGCACAGATTGGAGGGTACAATATGAGCAAAGTATTCATGGATGGAGGAAGTGGCCTGAACATGTTATTCGCCAGCACAATGAGAGCAATGGTTCTAACAGTCGATATGCTAAAAGAGTCCAACACAGGATTCCACGGCATTATACCGACTCGACCCGCTTATTCTCTTGGTAAAACATCATTGGATGTGGTCTTCGGCACGCCCAACAATTTCAAGAAAGAGAAGATCAAGTTCGAAGTAGTCGACTGGGAGTCTCAGTATCACGCCATCCTCGGCAGGCCCGCGTTTGCCAAATTCATGGCCGTACCTCATTATGCATACCTAAAACTGAAGATGCCAGGTAACAACGGGACCCCAATAACCGTTCATGGAAGCTTTGCTCGATCGGACAACTGCGACAGGGAGTTCCAGAAGATCGCCTCGAAATTCGGAGCCAAGGAAGAACTCAACGCAATCGACGCCGTTACAGATCACACACAACCACCAGCCGACAATCGAAACGTAAGATCCGACGAGTTTGACGCTGCAAAGGAAGCCAAGAGCTGCAGGTGCACCCCACTGACCCGAAGAAAACGGTCAATACGTCGGCTGACCTTACTGGCGCATAGGAAGGCGCGCTCATTGAGTTCCTCCGTGAGCGCTGGGAAATATTTGCATGGGAACCATCCGACATGCCAGGTATCCCCAGGTAACTCGCTGAGCACGCCCTTAATGTTGACCTAACAGCCAAACCAGTGCAGCAGTCCATGCGACGATTTTCTGAACCAAAGAGGAGAGCAATTGGCGAAGAAATCAGTCGACTCCGTAAAGCAGGATTCATTCGGGAGCTCAAGGAAGCCGAGTGGGTGGCCAACCCTGTCATGGTGCCCAAAAAGGACACCACCACTCTGCGCATGTGTATCGATTACACCAGCCTTAATAAACACTGCCCGAAAGACCACTTCCCGCTGCCTCGCATCGATCAAATAGTCAACTTCACAGCCGGATGCGATCGCCTCTCCTTCCTTGATGCATAATCAGATTAAGTTGAAGAAAGAAGACCAGGAGCTAACCGCGTTCATCACCCCACACGGCGTTTTCTGTTACAACGTCATGACCTTCTTGTTGAAAAACGCAGGGGCAACTTACCAACGTTGCATGCAGGCTTGCCTTGGAGAGCAGATCGGGAGAAACATCGAAGTTTACATCGACGATATCGTGGTGAAGACGAAGCACGCCGCCACTCTCATCGATGATTTGCGGGAAACTTTCGACAACCTAGACAAGTACAAGATCAAGTTGAATCCCAAAAAATGCTTCTTCGGAGTGCCAGGGGGACAAGTACTCGGGTACTTCATTTCAGCCAGAGGGATTGAAGCCAACCCTTTGAAGATCAAAGCTATTCTCGACATGGAGCCGCCAAAGAATCTGCACCAAGTGCAGTAGTTGGCAGGACGTTTAGCAGCGCTTAGTAGGTTCATCGCCAAGCTAGGAGAAAAAGCTTTGCCTTTCTACAACTTGATGAAAAAGTCAGAAAAGTTCGAGTGGACAAAGGAGGTGCAGGAGTCCTTCGACAACCTGAAGAAAATCTTGTCGACGTCCCCGGTCCTCGTAACCCCGCATGAGAAAGAAATGTTGCTTATGTACATAGCCGCAACAGCACAAGTCTTCAGCAGTGTTTTGGTTGTTGAGCGAGAAGAAGCTGTAAAGGTCCATGGTGTTCAAAGGCCCGTTTATTACCTTAGTGAAGTACTCACACCAGCAAAGCAGAGATACCCTCATCATCATAAGCTGGCGTACGCAGTATGGAAGTCGGCTCGCAAGCTGCGACATTATTTCACGGAGCACCCGATTGTCGTCGTAAGTGAAGCGCCATTGAAGAGCATAATGACTAACCCAGAAGCCACGGGTCGGGTGTCCCAATGGGCCATTGAAATAGCGCCACATGACATAACTTACGTTAATCGAACGGCGATAAAATCCCAAGTCCTTCCAGATTTCGTGGCAGATTGGATCCAGTCACAGACACCAGCAGCACCCGACATGTCAGGATCGTGGACAATGTATTTCGACGAGTCAAAACGGAGCACGGGCGCAGGAGCAGGAGTGATATTGATATCACCACAGGGAGATAAGATGAAGTACATACTACGTATGAATTTCTCTCTGCCAACGAACAATGAAGCAGAATACGAAGCACTGTTGCACGGAATGAAGATGGCGAAGGCATGCGGTGCAACTCGCCTAGAAATCTACGGAGACTCAAACTTGGTGGTGCAGCAGTCGATGAACTTATGTGACGCGGTCAGTGACAACATGATCGCCTATCGGCAGTTGTATCAAAATATGGAAGCCAAATTTGAAGGATGTGAGCTCAAACATATCGGCAGAGCCAGCAACGAGGAAGCCGACACTCTGGCAAATATCGGGTCCATGTGCTCCCCCATTCCAGACGGAGTGTTCTACGAAGTCATTGCTCAGCGATCGATAAAAGAGAAAGCTTCGGCACCATCAAAACTATCGACTGATGAATCAGAAGCAAGCCAGCAACAAACTGTCGAAGAACCTTCACCTCCATCAGTGGAGCAAGTCCTCCTCCTCGAGCCACTATGGACCAAACCATTCCTAGCATACCTGACAAAGCAGGAGTTGCCGGAGGATTCTGTGGAAGCAAGACGAATCATCAGACGGTCAAAAGCTTTCACTGTGGTAAATGGCGAACTTTATAAGCGTAGCATCTCGGGTATCCTCCAAATGTGTATAGCCATTGACGATGGAAAAGCACTGTTGCGCGAGATACACGAGGGAACTTGCGGACACCATGCAGGAAGCAGGGCCCTTGTGGCAAAGGCCTTCAGGGCAGGATTTTACTGGCCAACGGCGGCGTCGGATGCTCGAGATCTAGTCATGAAATGTGACCCCTGTCAACGCTTTTCTCCAAAGCCGCACGCCCCTGCGACAGACCTAATGACAATACCTTTAGCATGGCCCTTTGCCCAGTGGGGACTCGACCAAGTTGGACCACTGCTGAGGTCGTCGCCTGGAGGGCACACGTACTTACTGGTCGCAGTCGACAAGTTCACCAAGTGGATCGAGGCAGTGCCCGTTCGAAACCAGAAAGCCGAAACGGCAGTTCAGTTTTTCAGAGGAATAACCTGTCGATTTGGTATGCCCCATAGTATCATCACAAACAACGGATCTAACTTCGATTCCAAAGAGTTCCGAAAATTTTGTGATGACAGAGGAATCAAATTGAAGTTTGCATCAGTGGCCCACTCGCAGACCAATGGCCAAGTGGAAAGGATCAATGGTTTAATAGGGGATGGCCTCAAGAAACGCCTTACAGGTGCAGCTGGAGCCTGGGTTGAGGAGTTACCATCCGTGCTCTGGAGTTTGCGTACTACGCCTAACAGGTCTACTCAGTACACCCCATTCTTCTTGGTGCATGGAGCCGAAGCAGTTCTATCAGCCGATGTTCGATTTGAAGCTCCTCGGGTGATAGCATACACAGAATCTTCTTCCAACATCGCGCTGCAGGATGCTGTGGACCTCCTCGACGAGGCACGAGATATCGCCTTGGCAAGAACGACGGTATACCAACAGGCGTTGAGAAATTATCACAGCCGACGAATACGCAGTCGAAGCTTTAATGTTGGGGATATGGTACTGCGGCTGAAGCAAGAAAGACCCTTGAAACTTGAATCCCCATGGGAAGGACCATACGTCGTCACTGAAGTGATACCAGGAGGAGCATATCGGCTCAAAAACCTAGCTTCGGGAAAAGACGTTGAGAATCCATGGAACATCGCATAGTTGCGACGGTTCTATACATAGGATACAATTGTTTTTTGTCACTCGACAACCCTTAAAGGTTGCTTTTGCATTATGAATAAAGTTCTAATCAGGTTTTCTACCTTTTTTCTTAATCCAGGCCTTATCACCCGAACAGATCGTTTGGGGCCCCTATCATTGGCTCTTACTCCCATCGGGAGCGCTGGCCTAAAAAACGCGCTTACACAGTGTCATTAATTAAATACTCTCAACGGTAGCTAAGATTAATGACACACAAAAACAACCAATCCAAGCCTCGAGAAAATATACGAAGTGCTGCAGTCGATGGTTACATTATCACAAAATAAGGCTCAAACCGGTGCACCGAGTGACGAAGCCAAGCGTCTAATTCCCTCGACTAAGTCGATGGGTGTCGCTCTTACAAAACATACATATCGACTTCGCAATAAAATTGCAAATTTCAACGAAGTCGTCGGGAGAGCAGGTTGAACTGATCACTCAGCCGCCCTCGACAGTAAATTATCAATCAAACTAACATAGTGTGCGACGCACACAGTGAATTTGTACAAAGCAATCTTATGCAGGTACAAGGTTATTACATTCATAACTAGGCTCCTTGGTTCCCTTGGGCCCTCGGATCCCTCTCAAGGCCTGTTTCCATCCGAGAAATAATGGTATATGTAGGACCTCTAGGAATATCATAATATTGGCCTAAACTCCTCTCAGTGTTTGCTACGGCTCTCAAGTCTAAAGATGGATGACATGCCAATACCGAAGCAAAGGCAAGTTCAGCACCAGCCAGAAGTTCTTTCCGCACCAACTGTCGAATCCTTTTGGGAGACTTGAATCGGGTGAACAGGGTAGACAAAGTTTCGGGTGCCTGGTCCAGAGGAAACAAAGTCTTCCAAACCATCGTGAGATGGGCGTGGAATTTATCAAAGTAGTAATGCACCTTCTCCACCCGATGCTCAAACTTCGCCATGATAACAGCCTTCGGACGATGCAGCCACAGATCGTGTTTCGGGTGAGCAACATCAGTCATCGCCTCGACCTTTTCATGGATCTTCTTGTTCTCCTCGGATTTATCTGAAGATACAACTGAAAAGGAACGAATATCAGTTAAAAAGAACATCCGAACTACACCAGGAATCAGAAGATGGGGGAACACTTACAGCCCAAACTTTCGGTAGCAACATGAAGACCATCAAGAGCATACTGCTCAATAGCAGTTGCTATTTCGCCCTTTTTGTTCACCAACGCTGCCATGGCCCGAAGAGAAGTAATGTCTTTATTTAAACGAGACACTTGGTCACGTAAGCGGTGAACAAGGTCAGATTCATCGTTAGTCGAAGGATTTGGAAAAAGCTCGGCACGGGAAGAAGATGAAGGAATCTGCAGTACAATCTTCGATTCAGAATGACATTAACATAAAACTCCCATCGGGAGCGCTAGGCATATATGTTACATTCAAAAGATTGTTCGAATTGGCAACAGAGCCGAAATGAAACAGGACTAAGTCAAATTACGATTGGTCTTATTTACAACAAATGAAGCAAAAGTTCATGGAGGCGCTGACGATGAGCCAGGGGTAGCTTCAGGAATAGGCTTGGCCTGTGCTTCATCTACCAACTTCAGGAGTTGATTGGCACAAGTTACTGCCAATCTTTTGAAGGGTTCAAGGTCGACTAAATGGTTGTCGTCATCCACAGGCAATGCCTTAGATAACTTCTCCAAGTCAGACCCCATCCCATGACCCATTAGCAGCTGGAAAGTCAGAACCGCCCCAAACAAGCGGGAATGACATTTCAATACCTCCACAGGCTCAGAAGAATCGACAAGAAAAGCATCCGCCATCTCGCCAAGAGTCTTGTCCTGCTTCATCTTCGTGAAGATCATCGAGTACAGCCTCGACAATGCTCATTTAGTCTTTTGCGGAATCCCAAGGACTTGGACATTAGACTTAGCAGCGAGCGAAAGGGCATCGGATGTGGAGTCCTCCCGAAGCTGATGGCGTCGAGTGATGGTTATATCGGCAGCCTCTGAAAGAAAGACAAATCAGTAGCCAGTAAGGAAAAACTAGACAAGGAACCATGTGCCATGAATTTTACCCAATAACTCCTTGATGGATTCACGGAGGACGCCTTCCTTCTTGTCGATTGCAACCGCTACCGCATGCCTGGCGTCCTGTTCATCCTTCATCTGCTGCTTCAGTTTCTTCAACTCCTCCTTCAGCAAGGCGTTTTCCTTCTTGGCGTCGGTGGCAAGCCTGTTGGCCTCCAGTACCTGATCAGCCGAAGATTTGATAGTCTTCCGAAGTGGGCGTTTTCAGCCTCTAGTCGGGTAAACTGCTCAGCGAAATCTACCACAGCATCGACTGTGGCATAAATCGGCTGCATCAAGGGAAATCAAGAAGACTCAGTTGATGTGAAGAAAATTCAGCAAAACAAGGTAGATTAAATATTTACGTGGTCGCGAGCAGCCGACGAAGTAGGAGCATCGCCAGGAGGAATAACCTTCGACACTGGAATTTTTTCCACGACCGTCCTTGTGGGAGGCGTCGACTTGGCAGGAGAAGGATTCGGCTCCATAGCTGATGTCGTTTTCTCGACAGACAATTTAGCCCTCTTTGCGAGAGGAACATGATCATCATCAGAGCTACTTGAGAAAAAAGAATGATTAGCATACAAAATGATAAAGGACAAGTTGCGAAGGAATAAAAGATGCTCACAGTTCCAGGTCATCTTCGGCAGCAAAGAAGCTTGACGGACCCTTGTCGGCAGGGGAAGGCGGAGAAGCTCCAACGGCATCATTATCTTGGTCACTGGGACTTGATTCAGCCGTTGTAATAAAGTCTTCGTCTATCTGCAAGCGACGCTTGCTCCTGGTGAAAGTAGCCTCCTCGGCAGTGTCATCCTCTTGGACATCGATGTCCTCGAAGACCTGCTGGACGTCCTCGGTCTCTTCAGAATCGTCATCATCGTCCTCTAGTTCCACACCGCTTTGCGGTGTGGGAGGATAGCATTGAACGACGGAGGAGGCCTATCAAGAAATAAAAAGGGAAGATTGTAAAGCACAACGAAGAAAGAAGAGATAAAAGCAAGTAGGAAGCAGCAAAGATTACCTCAGTCGGGAGATGGTCAGAATCATAAGGAGAACGAGCCGATGTCAGAACAATATTATCCTTCATACTGAGGCACGTCAAGCAGCGAACCTCGTCTCGAAGTTCGTCTGCCGACAGGTCGGCAGAGCTGACCCATGACTTGTCGCCCTTGCCAGTATAAAGCCATAATTGGTGGGGACAAGACATCAGCGGCTGCACTCGACGTTGCAAGAACACTGAAACTACTTCAGTGCTGCACATCGTCAAGCCTCCCGTATTCTTCAGGACGACGATCTGCTCGAACAGCCTGTCGGCTGTCACCCTCTCTTCAGGAGAAAGGGCGTTTTGCCAGGACTTCTTCTGGTGAGCTATCAGAACGTCTTCAAAGGGAGGGAGATTCGAGCGCCGCCCAGGCACCACGGGATCTCGCAGGTAGAACCACTTGTTGTGCTAGCCCTGGACAGATTCCTTCATCGGATAGTCGAAGTAGTCGACCTCCTTCCTGACGACAAAGCCAACGCCACCGACGATGGGTGGGGGCATTGCTGTCGTTGTGACGCTTCACGTAGAAGATCTTCCTCCAAAGACCCCAGTGGGGGTCAATGCCAAGGAAGGCTTCGCGAGCGGTGATGAAGATGGAGAGGTGGAGAATGGAATTTGGGGTCAGCTGCCAGAGTTGAATCCCGTAAAAGAAAAGAAGGGAGCGGAGGAACTCGTGGGCAGGGAGAGAGAGACCACGAAACAAGAAGGCGACGAACATAACGGTGAAGCCCTTCGGGGGCCTTGGGCGAGAAACAGCACCTGGAAGACGAATGTCATCCTCAGATGCGGAGATGAAGCCGAGAGAGCGCAGCATGTTCACATCACGATTGGAAATGGCGGAAGCGCTCCAGTCGCGGCTGACTTTGGCTGCCTCCGAGGTGCTGCCGCTCTTCTTCTTGCCCATGGCGTGAGAAGCTTCTGAAGGAGGAACAGAGGAGGCAGCAAAGCTTGAACAAGAAGATGAGCAGTACGATGCGTGAAAAGTAAAAACAAGGAGGCCCTCTATTTATGCTGTAAGAATTTGTGCGAGATCGTGGCCATAACTTCGCAGGCGTCGTGGGAGGTGGAGCAGATCCGGCTGTACACGTGGCACTTAAAGAAAGAACGGAACCGGCGGCCCATTATTCCCACGTTGCGCGAAAATCGAGGAGACGCCTCGGTCGCCGTGCGTCCACTGGTCAATTCCTAAAAACTGCCCGCGCAGAACTAGGGTGGGCCCGTCAGGTCAAGTCATGTAAATCAAACCACAGCAGTTGCACGTCAACAGTGATGTCATAGAGATTGCTCGAAGCACTCGAAATAATAAAAAGGTATCGGATACTTGAGTCTATGCACAGATTGTGAAGCATCTGCACTTAGACTCGGGGGCTACTCCCATCGGGAGCGCTGGCGCGCACCCGACAGAATCAGGACTCGAAGAAAAAAGGATGAAGAAAAAAAATGGTTGCTCGGCTCAAGTCTGCACCCGGTTGCAAGCGCCCGTGCCCAGACTCGGGGGCTACTCCCATCGGGAGCGCTGGACGCGCACCCGACATAACTTTTTTGCACTCCAGGATCATGCCCAGGGACTTGATTCTGTGTAGGGTAACGTTGTTTTGCCATCGGTAGTTAACCAGCAAAAGTTGGGCACGTTATTCATCATCCCTTGCATGCGGAAAATATATCGGATGACCTATGAAGACTTGCGGAAAAATTTCGGCAGAGCGGAACGTTCGAGTGGTACAACTTGAGTCTACGCACGGATTGCAAGCATCCGTACCTATACTCGGGGGCTACTCCCATCGGGAGCGCTAACGCGCATCCAACAGAAGAAGATGATGCTAATTCAAGATGAACAAGAACAATCAAGGAGAAGAACATTCAAAGGAGGCATGCTTCAGTCTCTACCTGAACTATGTTCGGCTAGACACTTGGAGGCTACTGACGTGGGCATTACCCGTCGGGTAACCGACATTGCCCTATCCTGTATTATCTAGTTGGAGGCCCATGAAGGCACTTGGAGGCAAGACGGGCCACCTGGATGGCGCACCAGAAGATTCATTGGCGGGCAAGACAAGGAAGCAGCCGAACAAGGAAAGATTAGATTTAAACCTATTGTAAACCTAGTCGTACTCGGTTAGACCTCTTGAGACCTGGCCCCCTATATAAAGGCCAGGAGAGGGGCTGCCGAGGGACACAATCAATCTTAGCAGACTTAGCCACCAAAAAGTCTAGAGCTAGGTCATCGTAACACTTGGCCTCTCGACGAGATCTCAGCCGAACTATTCGGCACCCCATTGTAACCCAATATCTTCATAATCAAGAACAGACAGGCAGGACGTAAGGTTTTTACCTCATCGAGGGCCCCGAACCTGGGTAAATCGCTCTCCCCGCTTGTCTGTGAACCGATGTCTCGTGTCAACTTGCAGGATTCCATCAACCCTAAGCCCTAAACAGAGGGCATTGCTGAGGAGTACACTCGACACCTGGCGGGATTGCTTGCCGGGTTGAGCCTATCTTGGATAGAGCGTCAGCCGCCTCGTTGTTTGCACGGGGCACATGGTGGAATTCGCAGCCGTCGAAGAAGCCGGCTAGCTGCTGGACGTGGAAGCGGTATGATGCCATGTTGGCATCCTTCGCGTCCCATTCGCCCGAAGCCTGCTGTATAACCAGGTCGAAGTCACCGAAGCACAGAATGTGACGCACACCGATTTCCTTGGCCAGCTTGAGCCCATGGATGAGCGCCTCGTACTCTGCCACATTGTTGGATGGGGCGAAGTGGATCTGCAGGACATAGTCCAGCCGGTCCCCCTTTGGAGAGGTTTTGACGATGCCGGCTCCCAAGCCGGCGCGCATCTTCAAGCCATTGAAGTGCAACTTCTAGTGCGTGGAATCAGGCACAGGCAGCAGATATTGCATCTCGGCCCAGTCGACAAAGAAGTCGGCTAGGATCTACGACTTGATGGCGGTTCTTGGCACGTATAGGATGGAATGGGCCGCCAGCTCCAGGGCCCACTTGGCGACCCGGCCATTGGCGTCCTTGCTGCCGATGATTTCCGCAAGAGGAGTGGTGCACACCACCTTGATGGGATGCTCTTGGAAGTAGTGCTTGAGCTTCTTGACCACCATGTACACACCATAGGTGAGCTTCTGGTAGTGGAGTTAGTTTTCCTTGGATTGGGAGAGCACCTCGCTGAGGTAGTAGACTGGGCGCTGGACTGCCTGCTCTTTGCCCTCTTCCTTGCGTTCCACCACTAGGACAACACTAACCACTCGATTGGTGGCTATGATGTACATTAGCATAGGCTCTTTCGAAGTCGGCGATGCTAGGATGAGCGCGGTTGCCAGCACGTGCTTCAAGTCGCGGAAGGATTCATCCGCCTTCGGCGACCAGATGAAAGTGTCCGACTTCTTGAGCAACTGCTACAATTGCAGTGCCTTCTCCCCCAGCCGGCTGACGAAGCAGCTCAAGGAGGCCAGACAACCGGTGAACTTCTGGATATCCTTGAGGCACTGCGGCAGTTCCACCTTCTCTAGGCATTGATCTTCTCCGGGTTAGCTTCAATCCCTCGCTGAGAGACGAGGTAGCCAAGGAGTAGGCCGGCTGGCACGCCAAAAGTGCACTTAGCTGGGTTGAGCTTCATCCGGAATCTTCTCAGATTGGTGAAGGTCTCTCTCAGATCATGAAGGAGGGTATTTGTCTCCTTGGTTTTTACAACGACATCATCCACATATGCATGAACATTTCTGCCGATTAGCTCTTTTAAGCATTTTTGCATGCACCTTTGGTAGGTGGCGCCTACATTTTTCAAGCCAAATGGCATAGTCGTATAGCAATAAGCCCTGTAGGGGGTAATGACCAAAGTCTTTATTTGATCATCCGGATTCAAAGGAATTTGGTGGTAGCTTGAATAGGCGTCTAAAAAATACAACAGTTCACAGCTGGCAGTAGAATCTATGACTTGATCTATGCGCGGCAGGGGGGAAGGGGTCCTTCGGGCAAGCCTTGTTCAGGCTGGTGTAGTCGATACACATGCGCCAGGAGCCGTTCTTCTTCAAAACCAAGACTGGGTTTGCCAACCAGTTCGGGTGCAGCGCTTCCATGATGAAGCCGGCTGCGAGCAGCCGGGCGTTTCTTCACCGATGGCCTTCCTTCTGTCTTTGGCGAAGCGGCGAAGGGGTTGCTTCACCGGCTTGGCCTCTGGCCTGACATGGAGGTGATGCTCAGCCAACTCCCTCGGCACACCCGGCATGTCTCGGGGAGACCATGCAATGATGGCCCGATTCTCACGGAGGAAGCTGGTGAGCTCGCTTTCCTATTTGCTTTCCAAGCTGGCACCGATGGTGACAAACTTGTCCGGCTGCGTCGGGTCTAGCAGGATCTCCTTCCTATCGTTCATCGGCTGGAAGTGCGTCGTCCCAGCCGGGTTGCCTAGAGCCGTCATGTCGGTCTGCGTGGCCTTGGCCATGGCGACAGCGTCGTGGATGAGCTGCTTCTCGGCAACAATGACCAGCGTCTAGCTATCTTGGAGCTATGCGTGGCGCACTCCATGGAGGGGCGATAGTCGCCGGCGATGGTGATGACCCCTTTTGGGCCCGGCAGCTTCATCTTCAGGTACCCATAGTGGGGCACCGCCATGAACTTTGTCAGAGTCGGCCAGCCCAGGAGCGTGTGGGAGGGACTGACCAGGTCCACCACCTCAAACTCGACCTCCTCGGTGCGGAAGTGGTCCGGCTTGCCGTACATGACGTCTAGCATGATTCGGCCAATCGGCTGGCAGGAGTGTCCCGGCACGATGCCGTGGAAGACAGTGGGAGTGGGGCGCAGCTGGCTCTCCGTGATGCCCAGCTTGCTGGTTGTGTCGCGGTAGAGGATGTTGATGCTGCTGCCGCCATTGATGAGCATGCGCATGAAGCGCACGCTGCGCCGGCTTGTGCCAATGGTTGGGTCGAGGACCATGGCGTAGCTGCCGGGCCTTGGCAGGGCCGCCGGCTGATCTCGGCGGTCGAAAGTGATAGCCTGCTCGGACCAGTTAAGGTACTAGGGGGCCGGTAGTATGACACCGTTCACCTCGAGGGAGCGGCGCTGCTGTCCCGTCTTGTCCTCCAGCTCCGTGGTGAAGATGATGTACGCGGCGTCCTTAGCCAGGTACCGCCCATGGTGAACTTGGTTCACCTCGTGCTGCGGCTCGGGGTTGGCCTTTTCTACGCTGGCTTGGCCACCCGGCCCTCCAGGTGGTGGAGGCGGGGGTGGAGGCGGCAGCGGCTCGCCGCTGTTCAACCGCTTGGTGAAGTTGCAGTTGTGGGTGGTGTGGTGTGGTTGGCCGGCTTCGCACTGCTATTGTACTTGCACGGCGTGTCGAGCATCTGCTCGAAAGTGAACTTCGGCTTCCAGGGCCGATCTTGTTTTTGGCGGCGGCTTTCGCCAGCCGCCACGTGATCGGACACAACCGCCACATGGGAAGTGCCATACCGGTGATCCGGCTGGTCGTTGTTCCTTTTGCCACGGTAGTTGTCGCGGCGGCTCCCGTGGGAGGCCCCTTCGGCCGGCTTGTGCTCAGCCAGCTTGTGGTGGTCGCACCTTGGTGCGGCCGGCAAACCGTCAGCCGGCATCTTGCCGGCTTCCTCGGCCAACGCGTACTTGTCCGCGATAGCCATTAGGGCCTCCATGGTCTTGGGCTCGCTGCGACATAGCTTGTACCACAACATGGTGTTGGGCCGGCAGCCGGCCATGAAGAAGCTGATGGTCTGGATCTCATGCACGCTCTCGCATGAGTTGCGCATCTCGCACCAGCAAGTCAGGTACGTGCGATCCGTCTCGTTCGGGCCCTGTTTGCACATCCCCAGCTGCTGGGGGCGACCCGGCCGGCGGTAGGTGCCGGTGAAGTTGCTTACAAAGGCCTCCTCGAAGTCTAGCCAGTCGTTGATGCTGCCAGCTAGCAGGAGGTTGAGCCAGGTCCGGGCAGAGCCGACCAGCATGTGGGGCGAGTAGCGCACGGCCCAACCCTTGTTGCTGCGGGCGATGCCGACAGCGGTGGTGTAGTCCAGCAGCCAATCCTCCGGCTTGGCGGTGTCGTCGTACTTGGGGGTGTCCCTTGGGAGCTGGAAGCCATCGATGACCGGCTCGCTCAGGATGCGTGGCCCGAAGCACTTGGGGCCGGCTGGACCTTCTTCTTCCGCAATGCGGGATTCAACGAGTCGGTCGATGCGGTCTCATCTCGGGCATCAGCCAGCTCGACGCGTGGGCCCAGTCGGGAGTGGGCCAGCTTGCGCAAGCCGCTGGCTTCAGGAGCCGGTCGGTACGGGCGCCTGTGCGCCGGCTCGTCGGTGGAGTACTCCGGCTGCTCCCAGCTGGGTGCAGGCCGGCTTCGGCTGCTCCTACCACTCGGGGCAGAGGATTCACTGTGCCGGCTTCGATGTCTTGGGCCGGCATGGGGCCCTCCAATGGAACCTCTATGCCAGCTTGGGTGCGATGATGATGACTCCGCCGTATCCCTGGGGCCACTCTTGGAGTGGTCGGCTGCATCGGGAGTCAGAGAGTTACTAGGGGTGTTGCCGGCATACCTTGGGTCTTTCTGCTGCAGGGTGGTGCGGAGCAACTCGGCCACCCGCTTGGTTTGGCGGCGCAACTCTTTGCCTTCAAGGCTGCTCAGCTCCTCTGCGACGGCTTCCGCCGCGAGCACATTCTTCTCGGGGGTGTTGTAGACAGTCATCTCCAAGGAAGCAGTCGGCGATGCCCCGCCATCGCGGTCGATCTCCACGCCGAGACCGCCTCCCCTGTGGCGGATCTGGCCGGCTCAGCTGGGGTTGTTGCCGGCTGGCGTGAAGCCATGGGCCCGGTTGTACTCGCGATGGGTGATCTCCAGCTGCCACTTGGTAGCCGCCACCTCTTCCGCCTGCTGCAGGAGGAGTACGCGGTGGGCCTCCAAGTCCTCCTCGATGGTGGTGGGGTCTGCTCCAGCTCTGAGGGGAGTGCTCAGCTTTGCCCTGGCCGCCTCTAGCTTGGAAGGTTGCGGCGGGGGCTGTGGGACGGAGCCCGATGCGCCGCCATCGGTGTTGGCGTCCCGCTCTAGTGGTGGGTGGAGGCTTCCGCCGTGGGTGTTCTTGGTGACGTTCTTGTCACCGGTGGCCATGACCTCCTGCATGATGCAACAGCTGGAGAAGTTGCTGCAGATGCCGGCTCCGGGAGGAGGGCTGGCACAGCGCTGCACCTGCCACGCGTAGCGTGGCGATGCAACGGTGGCGACGTAGACATCATGCGCACCGAAGGTGATGATGCTGCCGCCAGTAGGGAAGGGCCTGTCGGCAAAGCAGCCAGCGTTGTCACTGACACAGTCAACGGAGCCGAATCTCCAGATAAGGCCTGAAGCGACTCGCTCGCCAGTGGTGATGGTGAGGCCCGCCCGGAAGGAAACTCCGGCCGTAGACGATGAAGGCCCCACGGTGGGCGCCAAATGTCGTGGTATCGTCACGAGTAAGCCATGGGGTGGCTCAAGTCGAGTGGTTCCGTCCTCGGCCTACGGCGGTCTCCGGATGCGGGTATGAGCACGAGCGTCACAAGCGACGTACCCAGGTTCGGGGCCCTCGTATGGAGGTAACACCCCTACTCCTGCTCTAGAGTGTATATGATGTATGAGACAGTACAATGATGCTCCTTGAGCTGTATCCGGCTTGAGAGAGGGCTCGAGGTAGATGATGACCTCTCTCCCGAGCGGTGCTAAGTGTGAATGAGCGAGAATGGATCGATCATCCCCATGCAAGGGGGTGCTAGTCCGGCTTATATAGAGCCTGGAATATTACAAAGAAGTCCCTATTGCCTACAGTGTCGGCTCTGCCGGCTCTGGCTCATTCGCGCCTTCCTGAGGCACCTGTGCTACCCAGCTCGGCCCTGTCTTGTCCTTCCTGTCGCGGCCGACAGGGACAAGACGTGCAAAGCAACGTGTGGTATGCGGATCTAGCTTGCGGCCGCTAGCTAGCGGCGCCCGGAGAAGCCGGGCCATGATGGAATGTCCTGACGCGGGTCATTGTTGCTCTATAGTGCCCCCTGATCTGCGGGATTTGATGTCCTCGGGGGACTTTTGGACCCGGATGACCTTTCCAGAGCCTTTTCCTGCAAGTATCACCAGCTTCGAGCCGGTCAAGGGAAAGTCAAACCAAGCCGGATATGACATGTAGAAGCCGGCCCTGGCCGTGGCGCAGCCGGCCACGACCAAGCCAGCGTAGACCAGGTTCCAGCCGGATCACAAGGCACCCGGCCAAGGCTCCAGCCGTCCTTTGTCGCGGGCCAGCTGGCCCTGAGCCAACTGTTCCCACTCTTTTGCCATACCCGGGGTCTTCCCCCCAATAAAGGCCGCAGAGCGCGCTAAGAAAATGAGGGGTGCCGGAAGCAACACCCAGCCTACACTTCCTCAAATGGGATTCGTCCCAGGCCCAAAGGGTTTGTCTCTATCCTTCCTCATATTTTTTTCTCAGGTTAGGTTACTTGTTCTGAACTTCAAGTTCGGTACATGTCGAGGAAGGTTGGGGTGACAAAAGGTACCAAGGCCCCGGCCCTTCTCCGGCTGTTGCATCTGATACTCCGGATGTTTCTAGGCTGAGCTCAGCCCCCAGAACCTCCGCGTTGGAGAAGTCTCCAGCCAAAGATCAAACAACGGGGGCTTCGTCGGATCCTACGGCAAAGGACTCTCCTCCTCGAAATAGGCTTACGCCCCGCTATATTAATATAGCAACGAACTGATACAGGATAGCGACCACCGCTGGGGCAAACAGCACATCAAAGCCCAAGAGAAAACAAAAGAAGAAGAAAAAAGAAAGAAAGGATGACAAAGCCGGATCGACGAAAACGCTGATGATCCGCAACCGCTGCGCCCTCCGGAAGATTCCCACCACGAGCCTAGCCCTCCGAAGCGCCGCATACCAAGGCAGCACCTTCAAGAAGGGATGCGACGATGACGACGCTGCTGCCCGGACAAGCCTAGGGTTTCCCCCGGTATGCGGAAGGGCAGTGGGAAGGGGAGACCCCGACGCCCCTCAAGAGGGAGTGGTGGCGCCCGCGAGCGTCACCGCGTCGGTGTCGGCCATCGACAAGGATTTCTCCCGTCCCCCAAAGGCCCACGGCCCCGGACACTCCGTCATGCTCCGCCAACCTCGCCGCCCACCAACTCGCGCCACCACGGTCACGCAACCACCACCGCCGTCTCACCGTGACCCACCGACGAAGACCAACAAAACCGGTAGGAAACCCCCGAGCCGAGGGGAGCCTGGACAGCAGCATCGCAGGAGGACGCCACCTCCACCGCCAGCTGCGGTGACAGACCGGACGCAGCTACAGGAGCAAACCAGGCCCCTCTGGCCCGGCCGAGCCCGACGGGCTCGTGAAGCTCCCGTGGCCGCGCTGCAGTCCACGCGCCGCCGTCCGAGCCACACTCAGCAGGAGAGTCTCCACCAGCCGTCGGGAGCAGACCTAGGATGCCAGATCTGGCCCGCCCAAGCCCAGATGGGGCCCAGGCAGGCCCAGATCTGGGTCAGAACCGCGCCGCCCGCGCCGCCGTGACCTCCATGCCGCCCCGCCGCCAAGAGGCTGCGCCGACGCCGCCACGTCGCCCAGCCGCCGCCTCCGGCAGGAGCGCAGCAGCCGCCGGAGCCTTGCCCACCGAGGTGCACCGCCGCCAGCCACGGGAGATCCCGCGACTCCCGCCTCGCGCGCGGGTAGGACCGAGTCCGCCGCCGCCGGCACCGCTCGGGACTTTGCCCGGCGGCCTGCGCCGACGGCGGCGAAGGGGAGGAGAGAAGGAAACGGGCCTGGCGGCGCTGGGTCGAGGGGATCGCCCGTCTCCGCCCACGGGAGAGCGGAGCGGACGAAACGTTCGGCAAAGGACTCTCCTCCCAAAGAGGCCTTCACGATCAGCAGCACCGATCATGAAGATATAGGCGAAGCGGGCGGAGCAGACGGAGCGGGTGGAGGCATGGAAGTGCAATCCACGCGATCAAATCTTGAAGCCAACGCAGCCCTGATGAAGTCGTTATTCACCCGGAGAGATACAGATGCTGCCATAGGTACCACCTCTACTGCTCTGACTAGTTTTCGGATCAAATTTTACACCAAAATGCTGAAATCAGACAAGTGGGACTTTGCTAATGAATGCACAAAAGTGCCGATGAATGTAGCCTCTTGTCTCTCTCGATTTCACGAATAGAATTCTGAAAAACGAAGAACAGAGGCAAGTAGATTTTTGTGCTGCGTGCATTTGCAGCTTTTCTGGTTTCTCTCCTTTTATTAGCAAAACAAGGGAACATGCATAACCTCCTTGATGCCCACTACTCGAACGTTCCATCCCACGTCCTGGCAACGAGGAGATCTGGTCAGGCACAAGACCAATTCCTAGCTTATCTGCTCCTAAGAAATAGCTGAACTCAAACTAACCTAGCTGTCAAACATGTGACAGTGCTAACTGACGAAACTGGCGAGAAAAAGAAAACTAACAACTAGATTAACCAACAAACTCCCCCTAATCAAGATGTCCTTCACCTGAACAATGCCAATTCGCCATCGCAGTCCTGGAGCTGGACACGGCCAAGAGACTTCGTCAGCTCGTCGGAGAGTTGGTCCGCCGTGCGTACGTACTGGACGTCGATGTCGCCATCCTCTACGCATTGGCGGATGAAGTGGAACCTGATCTGGATGTGCTTGCTTCGGTCGTGGAAGACCGGGTTCTTCGTCAGCGCGATCGCTGATTTGTTGTCGACGCGAAGCTCGATCGCGCTATCGTCGTGGCCAAGCAACTCACCCAGGAGTCGCCTAAGCCAGATCCCCTGGCAAGCACCGCTCGTAGCAGCGACGTACTCCGCCTCACACGAGAAGAGGGCGACGATCTTCTGCTTCGACGATTGCCAGGAAACGGGACTCTGCCCATAGAGGTGCAGCACCCCACTGGTGCTTTTGCGATCATCAATGTCGCCGCCATGGTCGGCGTCGCTATAGCCCACCAGCCTGACCTTGCCCTTCTGGTGCTTGTACTCACACCCGAGAGTCTTCGTGTCGGCGATGTAGCGCAGTAGATGCTTCACCGCCGCCATGTGCTCGCTCGTCGGCTTCTCCATGAACCTGCTCAGAAAACCTACTGTGAAGCATATATCTGGCCGGGTATAGACGAGGTAGCGCAGCCCTCCCCCCCCCCCCCCCCCCAAAAAAACTCTGTGGTAGAGTGAGGGGTCCACCACCATGCCGGTGCCGTTCTTGCTCAGCTTCAGCCGCAGCTCCATAGGAGCCGCCGTCGCGTTGCAGTCGCTCATGCCCATTTTGTCGAGCAGCTTCTCTGCATAGGCTGTCTGCCCCAACCGGATGCAACCAGGCCTCTGTGTCACCTCGATGCCGAGGTAGTATGACAGAAGGCCCAGATCGCTCATCCGGAACAGGGAGGTCATCTCTTCCTTGAAATTTAGATCGAGTACTAACATAGCATACACACTGTCAACAATAGCTATGAAAGGGGGAATAGATCACATCAATACTATCATAGTAATAGTTAACTTCATAATCCACAAGAGATTACAATCATAGCCTACGCCAAATACTACATGATGCACACACTGTCCTCTTTACATCATGGAGGAGGAATAGACTACTTTAATAACATCACTAGAGTAGCACATAGATTAATAGTGATACAAAGCTCATGATCACATAAAGATCACACCATGGGAGAGAGAGATGAACCACATAGCTACCGGTAGAGCCCTCAGCCTCGGGGGAGAACTACTCCCTCCTCATCATAGGAGACAGCAACGGCGATGAAGATGGCGGTGGTGTCGATGGAGATGACTCCGAGGGCAATTCCCCGTCCCGGCGGCGTGTCGGAACAGAGACTTCTGTCCCCTGAAACTTGTCTTCACATGGCGGTGGCTACGGAACTCTTCGTGGAATATCGTCGATTGTTTTAGGGTTTACGCGACGGACAGAATATATAGGCGAAAGGGCGGAGTCGGAGGAGCCAGGGGTGGCCTCCCCACCTGGTGGCGCGGCCAGGGAGGGGCCGCGCCCAGGTATGGTGTGGGCCCCCTTGGCCCCCCTCCGGCACTTCTCTGGCTCTCTGGGTCCGTCTCGGTAAAATAGAAGGTTTGGCTTTTGTTTCGTCCAATTCCGAGAATATTTCCTGTGTAGGATTTCTGAAACCAAAAACAGCAGAAAACAGGAACTGGCGCTTCGGCATCTTGTTAATAGGTTAGTTCCGGAAAATGCATCAAAATGATATAAAGTATGAATAAAACATGTAGGTATTGTCATAAAACTAGCATGGAACATAAGAAATTATAGATACGTTTGAGACGTATCAAGCATCCCCAAGCTTAGTTCCTACTCGCCCTCGAGTAGGTAAACGATAACAAGGATAATTTCTGAAGTGACATGCTACTATCATAATCTTGATCAATACTATTGTAAAGCATATGCGATGAATGAAGTGATTCAAAGCAATGGTAAAGATAATGAATAAACAACTGAATCATATAGCAAAGACTTTTCATGAATAGTACTTTCAAGACAAGCATCAACAAGACTTGCATAAGAGTTAACTCATAAAGCAATAGATTCTTAATAGAAGGTTTTGAAGCAACACAAAGGAAGATTTAAGTTTCATCAGTTGCTTTCAACTTTCAACATGTATATCTCATGGATAAATTGTCAACACAAAGTAATATGATGAGTGCAAATAAGCAAGTATGTAAGAATCAATGCACACAGTAGACACAAGTGTTTGCTTCTAAGATAGAAAGAAGTAGGTAAACTGACTCAACATAAAGTAAAAGAAAATCCCTTCGCAGAGGGAAGCAGGGATTACTCATGTGCTAGAGCTTTTTATTTTGAAAACATGGAAACAATTTTGTCAACGGTAGTAATAATTCATATGTTTTATGCATAAAACCTCCTATAAGTTGCAAGCCTCATGCATCGAATACTAATAGTGCCCGCTCCTTGTCCTAATTAGCTCGGATTTCCATGGATTATCATTGCATTACATATGTTTCAACCAAGTGTCACAAAGGGGTACCTCTATGCCACCTATACAAAGGTCCAAGGAGATAAATCACATTTGATTTCTCGATTTTGATAGATCTCAACTTGAGGACATCCATACCGGGACAACATAGAAAACAGATAATGGACTCCTCTTTAATGCTTTAAGCATTCAACAACAGATAATATTCTCATAAGAAATTTGAGGATTAATGTGCAAGCTGAAACTTCCACCATGATACATGGCTTTGGTTGGCGGCCCAATTTTCTTCTCTAACAATATGCATACTCAAACCATTCAACTCATGGCAAATCTCCCTTACTTCAGACAAGACGAACATGCATAGCAACTCACATGATATTCAACAAAGGTGTAACAGGTTGATGGCGTCCCCATAAACATGGTTACCGCTCAACAAGCAACTTATAAGAACTAAGATACATAAGCGACATATTCATCACCACAATAGTTTTTAGGCTAGTTTCCCATGAGCTTTGTATTGCAAAGACAAAGAATGAATTTTTAAAGGTAGCACGCAAGCAATTTACTTTGGAATGGCAGAGAAATACCACATAGTAGGTAGTTATGGTGGACACATATGGCATAAGTTTTGGCTCAAGGTTTTGGATGCACGAGAAGCATTCCCTCTCAGTACAAGGCTTTGGCTAGCAAGGTTGTTTGAAGCAAACACAAGTATGAACCGGTACAGCAAAACTTACATAAGAACACATTGCAAGCATTATAAGACTCTACACTGTCTTCCTTGTTGCTCAAACACTTTTACCAGAAAATATCTAGACTTTAGAGAGACCAATCATGCAAACCAAATTTCAACAAGCTTTACGGTAGTTCTCCACTAATAGGTTTAAACTACATGATGCAAGAGCTTAAACATGATCTACTTGAGAGCTCAAAACAATTGCCAAGTATCAAATTATTCAAGACAATATACCAATTACCACATGAAGTATTTTCTATTTCCAACCAAATAGCAATAAATGCAGCAGCTTTTAACCTTTGCCATGAACATTAAAAGTAAAACGAAGAACACAAGTGTTCATATGAAAAAGCGGAGCGTGTCTCTCTCCCACACAAGCATGATAGGATCCAATTTATTCAGAGAGCTAAGATAACAAAACGAAAATAAAAGCACACAGACGCTCCAAGTAAAGCACATAAGATGTGACGGAATAAAAATATAGTTTCACTAGAGGTGACCTGATAAGTTGTTGACGAAGAAGGGGATGCCTTGGGCATCCCCAAGCTTAGATGCTTGAGTCTTCTTGAAATATGCAGGGATGAACCACGGGGGCATCCCCAAGCTTAGACTTTTCACTCTTCTTGATCATATTATATCATCCTCCTCTCTTGATCCTTGAAAACTTCCTTCACACTAAACTCAAAACAATCTCATTAGAGGGTTAGTGCATAATCAAAAATTCACATGTTCAGCGAGGACACAATCATTCCCAACAATTCTGTACATTACCCAAGGCTACTGAAATTTAATGGAGCAAAGAAATCCACTCAAACACAGTAAAAGAGGCAATGCGAAATAAAAGGCAGAATCTGTCAAAACAGAACAGTCCATAAAGACGATTTTTTTCGAGGCACTTAACATGCTCAGATGAAGAAGCTCAAATTGAATGAAAGTTGCGTACATATCTGAGGATTACACATGAATTTTTGCAGATTTTTTAGATTCTTCTACAGAGAGATCAACTCAAATTCGTGACAGCTAAAAATCTATTTCTGCGCAAAAATCCAAATCTAGTATCAACCTTCTATCAAAGACTTTACTTGGCACAACAATGCAATAAAATAAAGATAAGGAGAGGTTGCTACAGTAGTAACAACTTCCAAAACACAACAAAACAGTAGCAAAATAAAAACATGGGTTATCTCCCAAGAAGTGCTTTCTTTATAGCCATTAAGATGGGCTTAGTAATTATAAAGATGCTCACATAAGGATGAGAGTTGAAGCAAAGAGAGCATCAAGAAGCAAGTATGAATCAAATTTAAGCCTAGCCCGCTTCCTATGCATAGGAATCTTGTACACAAATAAATTCATGAAGATCAAAGTGACAAGCATTGGAAGATAAAACACGAGTAACTTCAAAATTTTCAGCATGTAGAGAGATGTTTTAGTACCATGAAAATTTCTACAACCATATTTTCCTCTCTCATAATAATTTTCAATAGCATCATGAACAAACTCAACAATATAACTATCACATAAAGCATTCTTATACACATGCATAAAAGTATCATTACTCTCCACATAAGCATAATCAATTTTATTAGTAATAGTGGGAGTAAAACTATCACAACCATCATTGTAATCATCATAAATTGCAGGCATGGTATAATCATAATAATCTTTATCCTCCATAGTAGGTGGACTGAAAATATGATAGTCATCATTGTAATCATCATATATATGAGGTAAAGTATCATCAAAGTAAATTTTCTCCTCCATGCTTGGGGGACTAAAAATATCATGCTCATCAAAACCAGCTTCCCCAAGCTTAGAATTTTCCATAGCATTAGCAACAATGGTGTTCAAAGAGTTCATGCTAATAACATTGCTACAACTATTTTGCAAACAAAGATCCATGGGTTTTTTAATTCTCTCTTCAAACACATCACGCCCTAATTCAATATAAATTTCATAAAGATCTCTAATTTTGTTGTTGTTTTCCATTAAGCCTAACTAGTGAAAAATAAAAACAAGAAACAAAAAGATATAATTGCAGGATCTAAAGGAAATAGCTTCGAGCACTCACACACCGGCAACAGTGCTAGGAAATAGCTTAGTAGTCGGAGGATGTGAATACCTTTTACCTTACCTCCCCGGCAATGGCGCCAGAAAATACCTTGATGTCTACGCACGCTTCTATTCATGTAGACAATGTTGGGCCTCCAAGAGCAGAGGTTTGTAGAACAGCAACAAGTTTCCCTCAAGTGAATCATCCAAGGTTTATCGAACTCAGGGAGGTAGAGATCAAAGATATCCCTCTCAAGCAACCCTGCAATTAAGATACAAGAAGTCTCTTGTGTCCCCAACACACCTAATACACTTGTCAGATGTATAGGTGCACTAGTTCGGCGAAGAGATAGTGAAATACAAGTAATATGGATGATTGTAAGTAGTAACTATAATCTGAAACAAATATGGCATCAAGCGAACATGTAACAGAACTTGTTGGAAACGGTGTTTCAATGCTTAGAAACAAGGCCTAGGGATCATACTTTCACTAGTGGACACTCTCAACAATGATCACATAACTGAATAAATAAATGCTACTCTTAAACACTCTCTTGTTGGATAAAAAACACCATTCATTGTGTAGGGCTACAAAGCACACCTCAAGTCAGAGTAAACAAGCTCCACAACTTCATAAAGGAATCACACATGATGCGCACACTGTCACCATCACACCGTGGAGAGTGAATCCGGCGTTCATATTAAAGTAACCTCTAGAGTGCATAATAGACCGTTGCAATTTAGACCGAATACTAACATAGCATACACACTGTCAACAATAGCTATGAAAGGGGGAATAGATCACATCAATACTATCATAGTAATAGTTAACTTCATAATCCACAAGAGATTACAATCATAGCCTACGCCAAGTACTACATGATGCACACACTGTCCTCTTTACATCATGGAGGAGGAATAGACTACTTTAATAACACCACTAGAGTAGCACATAGATTAATAGTGATACAAAGCTCATGATCACATAAAGATCACACTATGGGAGAGAGAGATGAACCACATAGCTACCGGTAGAGCCCTTAGCCTCGGGGGAGAACTACTCCCTCCTCATCATAGGAGACAGCAACGGCGATGAAGATGGCGGTGGTGTCGATGGAGATGACTCCGGGGGCAATTCCCCGTCCCGGCGGCGTGCCGGAACAGAGACTTCTGTCCCCCGAAACTTGTCTTCGCGATGGCGGCGACTACGGAACTCTTCGTGGAATATCGTCGATTGTTTTAGGGTTTTCGCGACGGACAGAATATATAGGCGAAAGGGCGGAGTCGGAGGAGCTAGGGGGTGGCCTCCCCACATGGTGGCGCGGCCAGGGAGGGGCCCACGCCCAGGTATGGTGTGGGGCCCCCTTGGCCCCCCTCCGGCACTTCTCTGGCTCTCTGGGTCCGTCTCGGTAAAATAGAAGGTTTGGCTTTTGTTTCGTCCAATTCCGAGAATATTTCCTGTGTAGGATTTCTGAAACCAAAAACAGCAGAAAACAGGAACTGACGCTTCGGCATCTTGTTAATAGGTTAGTTCTGGAAAATGCATCAAAATGATATAAAGTATGAATAAAACATGTAGGTATTGTCATAAAACTAGCATGGAACATAAGAAATTATAGATACGTTTGAGACGTATCAGGGTCCAGTCCTATGCAGATAGAAACCTGGTTGGAGGCATCACCTTGCATGACGTCGACCTTCTTGGTATCTATCACGGCCTTGAATGTGGTTTTCTGGTTGGGGATCTGCTTCTTTGTGGTGTGCATCTCAGCCGGATCCACCGCGGCTCTATAGCTTTGCAGCTCCTCTCCAGAGATAATTGACTCTGTGAAGGTGGCTTCGCCCTCCTCGTAGTCTTGAGCTTTCTTGTAGTCTCCAGACACGGTGATCATACGGTTAGGACCCAGAATCTTGAGCTTGTTGTAGATGTAGCACGGCCTCGCATGGAACTTGTGATATGTTGGCCTATCGAAGATCACGTGGTAGGAACTTTTAAAGGGCACAACCTCGAATGTGATTATCTCCTCACGGTAATTGTTAACATCAACGAAGGCCACATGAAGTTTGACGCTTGCCAAGGAGTTTGCCTTTTTACCTGGAACCTCACCATGGAATTTCGTGGTGCTGTGCTTAAGCTTTTTCTTGGTAAGGTTCATCTTCTCCAGAGTTTCCAAGTATGTGATGTTCAAGCTGCCTCCACCGTCCATGAGGCACTTGGAGAAGTCATACCCATCGATGCGAGGACTAACAACCAAAGCGTAGCACTCTTTAGGGATTACCGCCGGATGATCGACTCTGTCAAACGTACATGGTTTTTCCGACCACTTGACATACTGTGGCACAGCCGGAAGTGTGGCATTCAAAGTTAAGAGGGTGGATTTCTTTGCGTGTAGAGTGGGAGTCCCGAGGAAAGTGTGATATCCTCCGACACTTTTTTTCCAAAAGGATTGGAGGTGTTGGCTGTGGTACCCTCCTTGGGTTCTAGCGTAGCCCTGTCCTTATCCATTGCCTCGGAGTTTTCCTCGTTCTTCTCCTTGCATTTGCCTCCTTTGCCATGTGGACGATGTTTCCACACACGCTTGTATCCAGCCTCTGGATCCGTCCTGAGATCATTGACCCATTTGCAATTGCGGTTGGTGTGTGAAGATTTGTCTGTTACAGGATCGATATGAGCCAACGGCGGCATGTACATGAACTCTTCGTACGTTTGGGGAGTGTGGGTTCCGGCAGACGTGACCTCGTCAGCGCGCTGCTGGCCCCTTCCGGCTCCGCCACCACGGCCGCAGCCTCTTCCTCCGCCTTGACCTCTCTGGAACGTCCCGGCGATCATGTCGGGTCCACCTCTCGTAGGGTAATCGGGGGATTCTTCTGCTTGTTGTTGCCGTTATTTTTCTTCTGCTGGTGTAGGGGTAAATTTGTGGCTGGTAATTAATTCTCTGCCCTCATCATCATCCGCAGCTGTGTGGATGCTGGCGATGGAGATCATCTTGTTAAGGTCTAGCTTCCAGTCGTTGTAATCGCACGTCATCTTGTGTCGGAGCAAGCCTCCCCTCTGCAATCCTCCAATGAAGGCCATCATAGTTGTTTTGTCGTCAACGTTCTCGCGGGCATTTCTTGTCTCTAACCATCGACCAAGATATTCTCGGGAGGTTTCCAACTTCTTCTGTATACACGCCTGCAAGTCACTGGCCATAGATGCTCTCCTATAGGTGCCCTTGAAGTGTGACTCGAAGACTATCTTTAGGTCGAACCAGCAAAAGATGGAGTTCTCTGGGAGGTCACTGAGCCAAACCCGGTCCGAACCAACAAGGTACAACTGGAGCATGCAGAAAGCCATGTTAGGGGTCCCTTCGGCAAAGTCGACAACATTGAAATAGTCGTCAATCCAGGTGTCGGACCTCTCTTTGCCATCATAATGCTTCAAGTTTCAGGGTAGCTTTAGATTTAGGCCATTTGGCGTTTCTTCCTCGTGGATCCTCTTTTCAAAGCACTTTGGGCCAATGTATCCAACTTTGTACTCGTTCAGGCTAACATAGGCATCCCCAATGGGCCTGCCGGAGATAGTACCCGGGGTTTACTGAAGGCCCACGTCCCGAAGTTTATGAAGCTTGGAAGCCCAATTAAGAGATAGTTTGGAAAGATGGAGTTGTATTAGGAATAATGACTTGTAACTATTACGGGACGAACTCAAAGAGTCTCCCGGTCTTTGTAAATTGTACATCACGAAACCCTCGGCTCCGCCTCCTATATAAGGGGAAGTCGAGGGAGAAAGAGAGGATCGATTTCATTGTCAACACAACCCTAGTTTTCTAGCAGTCGAGTAATTTTTCGGCTGAACCCTCGAGATCTACTTGCCCTCTACTTCATACGAAAACCATAGTCTACAATCTGTAGGCATTGACAAGTCGATACCTTGTCAACTGGCGCCGTCTGTGGAAATTAGAGGCGACAAGGAGCTGATCTCGATGGCACGCTCAACATTGTCAACATCTTCGGTGGCAAGCAACGCGATGGACAGATGTAAACAGATCGAAATTGGTCTAGTCGATTTTGTTCCTCACCCGCCCTCCCGTTTGGATGCATATGCGTATCTGGAGGAGCCTATGGAGATGAAGTTCGGGAGGTTCCACTTCGGCGTCGGAAAAGAGGGATCACATTGTTTCGAGATTCCGGTTTCGACGGGATCGTCGGCGGCCGACTCCGATCTTTCGGAATCATCATCATCATTCAAGACGGGCGCCGAGGAGATCTCGCCGCCACGCTTCGTCAAGATTGCGACAAGCAGAAAACTCGTCAAACTCATCGGCAGCATGTCCTTCGAGTCGTCTGCGGACTTTGATATAACCAGCGACTCAGACAGCATCGACAGCTTCGACTTCATCGACAAGTCTACTTCTGCTAGGGAGGTCTTCGCCGATCTATGCGATGGTGTCACCAACCCCGACGAAAGTCAAATTCCAAAATATCATCAAGTCTATGTAATTGGAGAAACAAGTCGCCCACAGGAGGAGACATCAGAGGCTTTCGATGATGCGGGAAATCCATACATCGATCCCGCCGATCTTATGCGAGGTTTAGGCACCAAGTATGTTGGACCCGCAACGCGGTAGATGGTGCAACTTCCGCAAGCGGCTTAGGACAGAGCTACAAAAGCCATTGATGACACGGAGCCGATGACTACGACTGCCACAGCCGAAGAGTTGCAAGCATACCAATATAGACTTTCCCGTGCTGGACGAGAACTCGAAAAATAGAAAGCCGAGCATGATACGAGGAGAGCCGCAGCTTCCGCGTCAAGCCGAAGAAGGGCGGAGATCAGCCGACATTCAGGGACTTCGGAATCCAATCACGGAGCAGCCCATAATAGGGCAAGGTCTCGATTGCAGCATATACCTGAAGCCGAGAGGGAGAATCTAGTCCAAAACCTCGACATGTCCTTTATATCAATAGACACAAGGGGAAATATTATTCCCAAGACACCAGAAGCTGGATATATGGCGTCCCAAGCTTTCATATTGGCATCAAGGCCACCTCCCGGAGATCCAAGAGAAGCATTGTACAATATGGACATGGCAGGAGTTGGAGCCATGGGAACAGCGTTTGCAAGTACAAGCACACCTCCCGAAGGTGCTCCAAGGAAAAATAGTCCGTGACCTACAGTGGTAGTACAGGATCCCCCGAGAACGAGCGTTGTAGAGACACAGGCTCGGGTCGATAGAGCGCGGCATGAAAGGAGAGAACGTCGCCATTCACCAGATGTCGATGAGGAGGATATGTGTGGACTCCCCTGTTTCACCCGACGAGTTCGTAAAACTCGGGTCCCATCTGGGTTTAAGTTACCCGACAATTACAAGAAGTTCGACGGCCTGCAAGATCCTGAGGACTGGTTAGTCGACTACCTGGAGACGGTGAAGTTGACGTGAGGAACTAAAGCAACGGCCATGCAAAGCATCCAAGTGCACTTGAGTGGAGCAGCACGGTCATGGATAAAAAAGCTGCCGCCTGGATCCATCGACAGCTGGGAAGCTTTCGAGGACATATTTGTGAAGAATATCCTATCCACATGCAAGAAACCCGCTTCATTGGAGCAACTAAGGTCCTGCAGACAAAAGTATGATGAACCAATGAGGACGTATGTCCAGAGGTGGAACATCATCAAGAACTCGGCAGAAAACATATCTGACGAGAGAGCAATAGATGTGTTTGTTGCTGGAATCCGAAGAAGGGACTTAGTCGAGGATTTAGGAAGGACTAATCCGAAGACAATAGCAGCACTCATAGAAATAGCGAATGGTTGGGCAGATTGAGAAGATGTTGTTCACAACAAGCGGCATAGGTCGCCCGAGGACGACCGCAGCCGAAATAGTCAAAATAGACGACGTTTTTCTTGGCTGTTTCCTGACTATGGCGGTCCTGGCCAAGATTCAGCTGGCTTCCAAACAACTGGCGGAAATAACAATAGATACGATTACCAGAGAAGTAATGAGTAGTGCAGCGATCAAAGGGACGCTCCCCGTCCCAGCAAACAAAATAATGGGCCTAGGTTCCAGAGGCCATATGTGTCACCCGAGGATCTCCTAAATGGACCATGCCAAATGCACTTTTTCCTCGACAGTAATGGGAAAAGGCAGTCAGGGCATCTGCACAAGGACTGCCGAACTTTCCTAGCAATACATAGATATGTAGGGCATACCAACACGCAGGCAGTAAACAGGAACCCCCAAGGGCCAAGGAGTGAGATTCACTTTCCACCTCCACCAGCAATTACAGACGAAAATCGACACCAGTTGCAATTGGCGGCACCTCCAAGCAATGGTCCTTATATCGACACCAATGGTGTGGTCTCGATGATTCAGAAAGGCAGACCCTCTAACAGAACTCAGAAAGTAATCTCGCGACAAGTCTTTATGGCAGAGAAAATGCCTCCACCAACAATAGAGTACCTGAATTGGTTAGGGCAGGACATCGGCTTCACCATAGCTGAACACCCGCAGCAAGTTCCACGACCAGGGCAATCCGCCTTGATCTTACCAGCGGTAATTGCAGGATTCGACATTTCGCGGGTGTTCATAGATGGAGGCAGCAGTTTAAACCTCATGTATGCAGACACATTGAGGAAGATGAACATATCTTTGGCAAATTTATTACCAACTGACACGAATTTCCATGGCATCACACCGGACAAGCCGAGTTACCCATTGGGAAAGATCAATCTCGATGTTCAATTTGGAACCCGAGAAAACTACAGAAGAGAGAAGTTGGAGTTTGAAGTCGTGGATTTCCCGTCACAGTATCATGCTTTGTTAGGGCGACCCGCCTATGCCAGGTTTATGGCAGTGCCACACTACACATATCTGTTGTGGAGACTCCCTGGACCCAAGGGCCCAATCACAGTAAAAGGCAGTTTCGCGCTAGCTGATAAGTGCGACAAGGATTTTCATCGGTTGTCAGAAACCTTCGGGATGCAAGCAGAATATATGGCGTCAAGGTTAACAACTGATTATGATGTGTTGCCTCACGGAGGAAGACCGCTGAAGGAGCCAACCTTTGATACCACCAAAAACTCAAAGGAAGTACAGATCCACCCGACAGATCCTAAGAAGACGACAGCCATCGCAACAAACATGGATCTCGCATAGGAAAGCGCGCTCATCGAGTTCCTCCGTGAGCACTGGGAAATCTTTGCATGGTGTCCAGCTGACATGCCAGGAGTACCCAAGGAACTTGTCGAGCACCACCTTAACTTGGATCCAATGGCTAGACCAATCAAACAACCTTTGCGGCATTTTTTGGAACCAAACCGCAAAGCCATGCTATCCGAAATTAATCGACTCAGAGAAGCAGGATTTATCAAAGAGTTGCACACAGAAGCCACGTGGGTAGCAAACCCAGTGCTGGTCCCGAAGAAAAACACAGAGGTCCCTCGCATGTGCGTCGACTTCACGTGTCTCAATAAACATTGTCCAAAGGATCACTTTCCCCTCCCGAGGATCGATCAAATTATCGACTCCACGGCAGGTTGTGAACGTCTTTCCTTCCTGGATGCATACTCTGGTTACAACCACATCCGACTAAAAGAAGAGGATGAGGTCAAAATGGCTTTCATAACACCATATGATGTGTTTTGTTACAGAACATTGCCTTTTGGGCTAAAAAACGCGGGAGCGACATATCAGCGGATGATGCAGAACTGTCTTGCCACACAGATTGGCAAGAACGTTCAAGTGTATATCGATGATGTCTTCATAACAACAAAGCAGGGGTCAACCTTGATCGAGGATCTGAAGGAAAATTTCGACAACCTCGACAAATTCTGCCTCAAGTTGAACCCGACGAAGTGCTCTTTTGGCATCCCTGCAGGGGAACTTCTCGGGTTTTTGGTGTCAGCAAGAGGAATCGAGGCTAATCCAGAGAAAATTCAAGCCATCGTAACAAGACGGAAGCCAACCAAGCGAAAGGAAATACAACAGCTAACTGGGTGAGTCGCGGCTCTAAGCAGATTAGTCGCCAGGCTGGGTGAAAAGGCGTTGCCATTTTACGCCTTGATCAAGCAAGGAGAAAAGTTCGAGTGGAACGAAGAAGCAGACAGGCCTTTTGAGGACCTCAAGCGTACAATCTCGACACCACCAATACTGGTGGCACCTAAGGAAAAGGAACCTCTACTTTTATATATCGCGGCCACGCCTCAGGTAGTTAGCACAGTACTTGTGGTTGAAAGAGAAGAAGAAGGAAAACTCCATGGAGTCTGATACGTCTCCAACGTATCGATAATTTCTTATGTTCCATGCTACTTTATTGATGATACCTACATGTTTTATACATACTTTATGTCATATTTATGCATTTTCCGGCACTAACCTATTAACGAGATGCCGAAGAGCCAGTTGATGTTTTCTGCTGTTTTTGGTTTCAGAAATCCTAGTAAGGAAATATTCTCGGAATTGGACGAAATCAACGCCCAGGATCTTATTTTTCCACGAAGCTTCCAGAAGTCCGGAGAGGAAACAAAGTGGGGCGACGAGGTGGCGACACGCCAGGGCGGCGGGGCCCACCTCCTGGCCGCGCGACCATGTTGTGTGGGCCCCTCGTGGCGCCCCCTGACCTACCCTTCCGCCTACTTAAGCCTTCGTCGATAATAGTTCCAGTACCGAGAGCCACGATACGGAAAACCTTCCAGAGACGCCGCCGCCAATCCCATCTCGGGGGATTCAGGAGATCGCCTCTGGCACCCTGCCGGAGAGGGGAATCATCTCCCGGAGGACTCTTCACCGCCATGGTCGCCTCCGGAGTGATGTGTGAGTAGTTCACCCCTGGACTATGGGTCCATAGCAGTAGCTAGATGGTCGTCTTCTCCTAATTGTGCTATCATTGTTGGATCTTGTGAGCTGCCTAACATGATCAAGATCATCTATCTGTAATGCTACATGTTGCGTTTGTTGGGATCCGATGAATAGTGAATGCTATGTTATGTTGATTATCAATCTATCATCTATGTGTTGTTTATGATCTTGCATGCTCTCCGTTGCTAGTAGAGGCTCTGGCCAAGTTTTTGCTTGTAACTCCAAGAGGGAGTATTTATGCTCGATAGTGGGTTCATGCCTCCATTAAATGCAGGACGTTGACAGAAAGTTCTAAGGTTGTGGATGTGCTGTTGCCACTAGGGATAAAACATCAATGCTATGTCTAAGGATATATTTGTTGATTACATTACGCACCATACTTAATGCAATTGTCTGTTGTTTGCAACTTAATACTGGAGGGGGTTCGGATGATAACCTGAAGGTGGACTTTTTAGGCATAGATGCATGCTGGATAGCGGTCTATGTACTTTATCGTAATGTCCAATTAAATCTCACACTACTCATCATAACATGTATGTGCATGGTCATGCCCTCTTTATTTGTCAATTTCTCAACTGTAATTTGTTCACCCAACATGCTTATTCTTATGGGAGAGACACCTCTAGTGAACTGTGGACCCCGGTCCATTCTTTTACATCGAATACAATCTACTGCAATACTCGTTCTACTGTTCTCCGCAAACATCATCATCCACACTATACATCTAATCCTTTGTTACAGCAAGCCGGTGAGATTGACAACCTCACTGTTACGTTGGGACAAAGTACTTTGGTTGTGTTGTGCAGGTTCCACGTTGGCGCCGGAATCCCTGGTGTTGCGCCGCACTACACTCCGCCGCCATCAACCTTCAACGTGCTTCTTGGCTCCTACTGGTTCGATAAACCTTGGTTTCTTACTGAGGGAAAACTTGCCGCTGTACGCATCACACCTTCCTCTTGGGGTTCCCAACGGGCACGTCAGCTGCGCGCCAGCATCAAGATTTTCTGGCGCCGTTGCCGTGGAGATCAAGACACGCTGCAAGGGGGTCTCCACTTCCAATCTCTTTACTTTGTTTTTGTCTTGCTTTACTTTTATTTACTTCTTTGTTTGCTGCATTATATCAAAACACAAAAAAATTAGTTGCTAGCTTTACTTTATTTACTGTCTTGTTTGCAATCTCTATATTAAAAACACACAAAAATTAGTTACTTGCATTTACTTTACTTATTTCATCATGTTTCCTCCTAAGTTTATTCTTAAAGATGTACCGGTAGGCCGAGGGTCTATCCTTGGGAAAGATAATATAGAAGACTTTTTCACTCATATTAGTACGGTTGAAGATGTTGAAGATAGACACTTGGTAGAACTTGCTCCTACTTATGAAATTGTTGTTGCTTCTTTAGTACACGCGATAGAAGCTAGATTTGTTAATCTTAATCCCGTGATTCAACATATGTTTCTTACACTCAGTTATATGGAAGAAGGAGAAAAGAAAGATTTTGTATTAGAAACCCTTCTTAAAGAATTTGGGGGAATAGCAAGAGAAGCTAGAAAAGTCTTCACTAAATATAATATGCTAGGCTCTTATACCAACTTTGCCAGCACCCTTGAAAAGATGGAAAAAGATAGACAAAAGTATACTAATCAAGTTAATTATGAGGGGGATATTAAAACATCAATACCTTGCAAGCTCTTAGGAATGTGCGAGGCACTAGAAAATAACTATGCTTGGCTTGTTCCCGAAAATTTGTTTGATGAAAATAGCAAGCCTAAGACTAATAAAAAGGGAGCCTCTGAAACTCACATAGATAAGATACAATGCATAGTTGAGAAAACTCCGAACCCCGCTGTTGATACTTCATCTCTTGATGTTACTTGATACACACTTTCTGCGCCTAGCTGAAAGGCGTTAAAGAAAAGCGCTTATGGGAGACAACCCATGATTTTACTACAGTACTTTTGTTTTATATTTGAGTCTTGGAAGTTGTTACTACTGTAGCAACCTCTCCTTATCTTAATTTTGTTGCATTGTTGTGCCAAGTAAAGTCTTTGATAGTAAGGTTCATACTAGATTTGGATTACTGCGCAGAAACAGATTTCTTGCTGTCACGAATCTGGGTTGAATTCTCTGTGGTAACTCAGAAAATTCTGCCAATTTACGTGAGTGATCCTCAGATATGTACGAAACTTTCATTCAATTTGAGCATTTTCATTTGAGAAAGTCTGGTGCCTCTTAGAAATTCGTCTTTACGGACTGTTCTGTTTTGACAGATTCTGCCTTTTATTTCACATTGCCTGTTTTGCTATGCTTGATGGATTTTTCTATTCCATTAACTTTCAGTAGCTTTGTGCAATGTCCAGAAGTGTTAAGAATGATTATGTCACCTCTGAACATGTGAATTTTTATTATGCACTAACCCTCTAATGAATTGTTTTGAGTTTGGTGTGGAGGAAGTTTTCAAGGATCAAGAGAGGAGGATGATACAATATGATCAAGGAGAGTGAAAGCTCTAAGCTTGGGGATGACCCGGTGGTTCACCCCTGCATATTTCAAGAAGACTCAAGCGTCTACGCTTGGGGATGCCCAAGGCATCCCCTTCTTCATCGACAACATTATCAGGTTCCTCTAGTGAAACTATATTTTTATTCCGTCACATCTTATGTGCTTTACTTAGAGCGTCTGTATGTTTTTATTTTTGTTTTGTTTGAATAAAGATGGATCCTAGCATTCATTGTGTGGGAGAGAGACACGCTCCGCTGTTGCATATGGACAAATATGTCCTTTGGCTTTACTCATAATGTTCATGGCGAAGGTTGAACTGCTTCGTTAAATTGTTATATGGTTGGAAACGGGAAATGCTACATGTGGTAATTGGTAGAATGTCTTGAATAATTTGATACTTGGCAATTTTTATGCTCATAAGGATCATGTTTAAGCTCTTGCATCATATACTTTGCACCTATTAGTGAAGAAATACATAGAGCTTGTTGAAATTTGGTTTGCATGATTGGTCTCTCTAGAGTCTAGATATTTTCTAGTAAGGGTTTGAGCAACAAGGATGACAGTGTAGAGTCTTATAATGCTTGCAATATGTTTTTATGTGAGTTTTGCTGTACCGGTTCATACTTGTGTTTGCTTCAAATAACCTTGCTAGCCTAAGCCTTGTATTGAGAGGGATTACTTCTCGTGCATCCAAATCCTTGAGCCAATAACTATGGCATTTGTGTCCACCATACCTACCTACTACATGGTATTTCTCCGCCATTCCAAAGTAAATTGCTTGAGTGCTACCTTTAAAATTCTATCCTCTACCTTTGCAATATATAGCTCATGGGACAAATAGCCTAAAAACTATTGTGGTATTGAATATGTACTTATGCATTTTATTTCTTATTAAGTTGCTTGTTGTGCGATAACCATGTTCCTGGGGACGCCATCAACTACCTTTGTTGAATATCATGTGAGTTGCTATGCATGTTCGTCTTGTCTGAAGTAAGGGCGATTTACCATGAGTTGAATGGTTTGAGCATGCATATTGTTAGAGAAGAACATTGGGCCGCTAACTAAAGCCATGATCCATGGTGGAAGTTTCAGTTTTGGACAACAATCCTCAATCTCTTATGAGAAAATTATTTGTTGTTGAATGCTTAAGCATTAAAGAGGAGTCCATTATCTGTTGTCTATGTTGTCCCGGTATGGATGTCTAAGTTGAGAATAATCAAAAGCGAGAAATCCAATGCGAGCTTTCTCCTTAGACCTTTGTACAGGCGGCATAGAGGTACCCCTTTGTGATACTTGGTTAAAAAATGTGTATTGCGGTGATAATCCAGGTAATCCGAGCTAATTAGGACAAGGTGCGGGCACTATTGGTATACTATGCATGAGGCTTGCAACTTGTAGGATATAATTTACATGATACATATGCTTTATTACTACCGTTGACAAAATTGTTTCTTGTTTTCAAAATAAAATCTCTAGCACAAACATAGCAATCAATGCTTCCCTCTGCGAAGGGCCTTTCTTCTACTTTTATGTTGAGTCAGTTTACCCACTTCTTTCTGTCTTAGAAGCAAACACTTGTGTTAACTGTGCATTGATTCTTACATACTTGCATATTTGCATTCATCATATTACTTTATGTTGACAACTATCCATGAGATATACATGTTACAAGTTGAAAGCAACCGCTGAAACTTAATCTTCCTTTGTGTTGCTTCAATACCTTTACTATGAATTTATTGCTTTACGAGTTAACTCTTATGCAAGACTTATTGATGCTTGTCTTGAAAGTACTATTCATGAAAAGTCTTTGCTATATGATTCAGTTATTTACTCATTGTCTTTACATTGCTTTGGATCGCTGCATTCATTACATGTGCTTACAATAGTATTGATCAAGATTATGATGGCATGTCACTTCAGAAATTATCTTTGTTATCGTTTACCTACTCGGGAAGAGTAGGAACTAAGCTTGGGGATGCTGATACGTCTCCAACGTATCGATAATTTCTTATGTTCCATGCTACTTTATTGATGATACCTACATGTTTTATACATACTTTATGTCATATTTATGCATTTTTCGGCACTAACCTACTAACGAGATGCCGAAGAGCCAGTTGATGTTTTCTGCTGTTTTTGGTTTCAGAAATCCTAGTAAGGAAATATTCACGGAATTGGACGAAATCAACGCCCAGGATCTTATTTTTCCATGAAGCTTCCAGAAGTACGGAGAGGAAACGAAGTGGGGCGACGAGGCGGCGACACGCCAGGGCGGCGCGGCCCAGGAGGTGGGCCGCGTGGCCCTATTGTGTGGGCCCCTCGTGGCGCCCCCTGACCTACCCTTCCGCCTACTTAAGCCTTCGTCGATAATAGTTCCAGTACCGAGAGCCACGATACGGAAAACCTTCCAGAGACGCCGCCGCTGCCAATCCCATCTCGGGGGATTCAGGAGATCGCCTCCGGCACCCTGCCGGAGAGGGGAATCATCTCCCAGAGGACTCTTCACCGCCATGGTCGCCTCCGGAGTGATGTGTGAGTAGTTCACCCCTGGACTATGGGTCCATAGCAGTAGCTAGATGGTCGTCTTCTCCTAATTGTGCTATCATTGTTGGATCTTGTGAGCTGCCTAACATGATCAAGATCATCTATCTCTAATGCTACATGTTGCGTTTGTTGGGATCCGATGAATAGTGAATGCTATGTTATGTTGATTATCAATCTATCATCTATGTGTTGTTTATGATCTTGCATGCTCTCCATTGCTAGTAGAGGCTCTGGCCAAGTTTTTGCTTGTAACTCCAAGAGGGAGTATTTATGCTCGATAGTGGGTTCATGCCTCCATTAAATCTGGGATAGTGACAGAAAGTTCTAAGGTTGTGGATGTGCTGTTGCCACTAGGGATAAAACATCAATGCTATGTCTAAGGATATATTTGTTGATTACATTACGCACCATACTTAATGCAATTGTCTGTTGTTTGCAACTTAATACTGGAGGGGGTTCGGATGATAACCTGAAGGTGGACTTTTTAGGCATAGATGCATGCTGGATAGCGGTCTATATACTTTGTCGTAATGCCCAATTAAATCTCAAACTACTCATCATAACATGTATGTGCATGGTCATGCCCTCTTTATTTGTCAATTGCTCAACTGTAATTTGTTCATCCAACATGCTTATTCTTATGGGAGAGACACCTCTAGTGAACTGTGGACCCCGGTCCATTCTTTTACATCGAATACAACCTACTGCAATACTCGTTCTACTGTTCTCCGCAAACATCATCATCCACACTATACATCTAATCCTTTGTTACAGCAAGCCGGTGAGATTGACAACCTCACTGTTACGTTGGGACAAAGTACTTTGGTTGTGTTGTGCAGGTTCCACGTTGGCACCGGAATCCCTGGTGTTGCGCCGCACTACACTCCACCGCCATCAACCTTCAACGTGCTTCTTGGATCCTACTGGTTCGATAAACCTTGGTTTCTTACTGAGGGAAAGCTTGCCGCTGTACGCATCACACCTTTCTCTTGGGGTTCCCAACGGGCACGTCAGCTGCGCGCCAGCATCAGAGTTCAGCGGCCGGTATACTTCATCAGCGAAGTTTTATCGCCTTCAAAACAGCGGTACCCGCAGTATCAGAAGTTAGCATATGGAGTGTTCACAACCGCAAGAAAATTGCGACACTATTTTTCGGCGCATCCGATAATAGTGGTCAACGAGGCGCCGTTATCAAATATATTAAACAACCCAGAGGCTACGGCTCGTGTCTCCCTTTGAGGAATAGAGCTTTCCCCTCGGGACATCACATATGAGAAAAGAAAAGCAATAAAGTCGCAGATTTTACAGACCTCTTCGCAGAGTGGATGGAGCTACAAAATACGGGACCCCCAAACTTGTCGAGAACATGGACCATGAACTTCGACGGGTCCAAGAGGCTAGAAGGAGCTGGAGCAGGGGTGATGTTAGTATCACCTCAAGGAGATAAGTTGAAATACGTGATACGGATGACGTTTCCCAACGCATCCAATAATGAGGCGGAGTATGAAGCACTCATACATGGGATGAAGATGGCGAAGGCTTGCGGAGCAACCCGATTAAAAAAATCGGTGATTCACAACTGGTGGCTCAACAGGTGATGAATTAGTGCGACGCAGTCAATGATAGTATGATAGCATACAAAGAGGTATACAATGAACTCGAGAAACTATTTGACGGGTGCGAAGTAAATCATATCAGCAGACTCAACAACGATGAAGCCGATGTTCTGGCAAACATCGGGTCGCAATGTTTAGCAATACCACCCGGCGTATTTTGGGAAGAAATAACTGAAAGATCAACCAAGGCGAAGAAACAGCAAAAGAAGAAGGAGAAGGTTGAGAAAGACTCGGGGGCTCCAACAGGATCAGAAGCAAACACATCAGGAGATGAGAAGGAATCACATGAGATAATGATGGTGCAAATTCCTTGGATGCAGGCTTACGTAGCATATATCCTAAGGAAAGAACTACCTGAAGACCCAGTAGAAGCAAGGCGAATTATTAGATGATCCAAAGCTTTTACTGTGGTAAAAGGAGATCTCTATAAGCGAAGTATATCGGGAGTATTGCAGAGATGTGTTACACCTGAAGAAGGAAGAGTTATTCTGAAGGATGTACACGAGGGGGTGTGCAGACACCACGCAAGCAGCCGAGCAATAGCAGCCAAGGTTTTCAGAGCAGGACTTTACTGGCTAACAACAATAGAAGATGCAAAGAACGTAGTGCGCACTTGCGACGCGTGCCAAAGATTTGCGGCAAAACCTCATTCTCCAGCAGTAGAGCTGATGCAAATACCCTTGTCATGGCCTTTCGCTCAATGGGGCCTTGATATGGTAGGCAAACTACATAAGGCGTGGCCAGAAGGATACGAATATATGCTCGTGGCTGTCGACAAATTTACCAAGTGGAATGAGGCAAAACCAATCAATTCGCCAGATGCAGCATCGGTGGTAAGCTTCGTCAAAGGTATCGTTTTCCGATTCGGCGCCCCCATAGTATTGTCACGGACAATGGCAGCAACTTCACCTCCAAGGAATTCAAGGCATATTGCGCAGAGGTAGGCATCAAACTACACTTTGCGTTGGTGGCACATCCGCAAACCAATGGTCAAGTCGAGAAAGAAAACGGTATCATTTGCAATGGTATCAAGAAACGATTGATAACACCTCTGGAGAAATCTCGACACACTTGGACGGAAGAGTTGCCTAGCGTCTTATGGAGCATACGAACAACACCCAATACAGCAACACAGGAAACCCCGTTTTTCTCGGTCCATAGGGCCGAGGCAGTGCTCCCGATAGAAATAGAACACAATTCTCCAAGAGTGGCGGAATATGATGAAGAAACTTCGAGAAAAGCACTAGAAGACGATGTTGATGCACTTGATGAGGCTAGAGATGAGGTGTTGTCAAGAGTTACTAAGTACCAGCAGGACTTGAAGAATTACCATAGTCGACGTCTGCGTCCAAGGTCTTTTCAAGTGGGCGACAACTTTCTTCGGCTTATCTAAGACAGCCATGAAAAGTTCGAGTCACCATGGGTAGGACCCTACATCGTCACAGAAGTGATCGTAGGAGGAGCGTACAGGATAAAGGACAAGAAGACAGGAACGTGGCATAGCTTCGGCGTTTCTATGCGTAAAAGTCAAAATAGAAACATGCATGTAAACATACATTGTACTGAAAAGCTCGCGAGTTTTCAGACGCACTCTTTTCCTTTCAGGGCACCGAGTGGGGCTGAAAGGTTTTTAATGAGGCAGGCTCGCAATGCTACAATATAGTAAAGATATTGGTGATATACATCTTTTTCGTCGGCAAGTTTGGAGGTTTACAATTCACAAAACAGACAATATAAACTCAACCATTACAATATATAAAACACCAATTATTTGCCTTGGTTACAATACCTCGCGAGTAATAAGTGTACATACACCTATCAAAATACTCGGGGGCTAGAGAAGGAAGAAAAAACAAATACATAAAGTTCTCGTAGTATACATACTTCTCGCAATATATAAGATATGCTTTTGTCACAGGAAAAATCGGCAGAGGACAAAGTCTCATTCACCTCCTATAAGATCATGTATTTGTATTCTTTCGCCTTCCGCATGAGCATCCATGGAATCAGCATAATGGCCCTCGGAGAAATACTCAGTATCCATACGAAGAAGATCCGTAATCATTTTTTCGGCTATAGGGGTCACCTCGTCATTGATCTTGTCGACGTTTCTCCTTCGCTTCTTTAATCTGGCATGGCAAAGCTCAACAGTGTTGGACATGTCAAACTTCAGGTGGCAGATCTGTAGCATGATCATGGCAAATCTAGCACCAGCAAGCAATTGCGCCTTCACAAAATCATGGATTTGATCCACATCTCTGAACTTATTCATCAGTTCAGGAAGTGTTTTTGGCTGAGGATTCCGAGGAAACATGGCATTGTAAACTCTGGCCAGAGTCCTGGCGCAAAATTCAAGGTACTCCCGCACCTGACCAGCTCGATCCTGGAATCGCACAATTTATCGGGTCCGATCTGGGGAAGCCCAGAAGTTAGAGTTGTTTTCATGAGCAAGGCGAAGGATTTCAGATTTCGCATCAACACGCTGATCTTCGGCAGTAGCATCCAAGAAGGAACCTACCCATGGCAAGAACTATAATGAGAATTGAATGATTTATACACGGAAAAGGATAGGAAGAACACAAAAGGAGGAACTTACCCACCATATCCAGACTTGCGTCAGTCAGCAAGTCGAGCATATAATTTTCTCGAGAGGTGGCCTGTTACAATTTGTAAGTTATTATGTAATTTTGGATCATGCGGTGTAATAAAGACCTTTGTTTCTTGGTATTACATCTTAAACTGTGTGTGCTAGCGATTGATCCAGGGACTAGCACTATTAAGCACAGAGATACAACCCGTACCGGGTCGGATCGTTACAGCAGATGCATTTCCGGTCCACGCAGACGCAAACAGACGATCCAACGGGGCGACGCTTTTTCGTCCATTTGCGTTTGCGCGGATAAAAAACCGCGCTCCAGCGGCTAGACACAAAACGTCCGCAGCGTCCGTCCTAACACAAACGTGGACCAAATATGCGCCAGGAATGCATCTGTGCGGACGCGTCTAAGTGTCTATTTGCGTCCGGTTGGGCTGCATGGCTCTTTCTCTCTCCTCCTTTAATGCAGGGTAGGACCATGTGTTGGCCATTTCTAGCCAAAGGAATCTGCATGGGAGGCCCTTGTGGTCAAATAAATACGTTCCTACCGCTGAAGAAGGGCAGACGCATGCAGTCCGTGCGCGACACAAACGGACATAAAAATACGTCGTACCGTTGGAGATACCCTTAGAAGAAAACCTAGGATAAAACTTTGCTGGACGTCAATGCAAGGCGAGTGCGCTATACTGTATCTTGGATAGCTGTGGGGAAGGTACGGTTTGGGTACAGTTGGAGCTCTGAATCGAATGGATGACTTGACATGACAGCTCTCATGACACATGAGACCGTAGGCCGCCCCGCCACCAGTGGAGCGTGCCCAGGCCTAGCTAGGTTTGCCCACGACGCCACTGTTGCGATCCCACCGGCCAGGCTTCCTGTCGTCTCCATCGCGCGCAACTGCATGATCCTCTGTGCCCATGCCGTTGCGCCTCAATGGGCACTCACTTCTTGTGTAGTGCGCGCAGAGTGAAACGAGCTTCTGGATAGGCATGCGCCGTCTATCATTCTGGATAGGCATGCGCCGTCTATTAGACTTCTCCGGCTGCTTCTCGGTGAACCTTCTCTCACAAGCTCCTAAATTTATTTTGGCTTATAATCTAGTTTAATTTAAACTTGAGTATAATCTAGAACAAATTTAGAATCCGAGCTTCTAGGAGAAGCTAGTAGGAAGAAGCTTTCCCCATAAGCCACCGTAGAAGCTAAAAAGAAGTGGACCTAAGAGATCTTCATGGTGGATCTTGATCTATCAGAATGGCGACTCGAATTCGGGCTCAGACCAACGTCTACATATTTTGCTGGCGCGATTTATAGTCCAACAAAACCGTGGGCGACCCTGTGTCGGCCCCTACCACAAGGGTCGACACTCCATTCCACATCGAATTTTGCTCGGCACCCCTTGGCAGCAAGACATGTTCATTCTCTGTCTCTCCAGCTCTTCCTAGTCCGTCTACCACCTCGTTGAATTGCCATCACCGTCTAAAATCATCGCCGCCGCCAGTAACTTGTTAAAAAGAATTATAATTTTTGAGGCTGACCATATTAGAAGCGTCGGTGTGGACAGCTCGTCCCTCTAAAATTGAGGGAACGAGTGCAGACGCCGGCCGGCTTCTATGCAGAAGCCGCCGGTGAAGATGCTCCTTGCCAGGTGACGGAGCGGGCAGGTCGAACGGTGCATAGTGCGCATGCACGCACGGCTGCCGGCTCATCCAAAACTAGTTTTACTGCCGCACGGCACGGCACGGCCGACCGGGCGTGGTTGCCGGAGGACGGCCGTGTTCTTGCAGCGAATGATTCTAGCTGGAGACGGGCCGGAGCTGGAGGTAGCTCCCTATACACATGTACGTACGACGTACGTGTAGGAGCCGTCAGACAGAGCAGAGCACTAACCGATGATGGGTCGATCTCCGGTAGGAAGCTTGGCGTCGGCTGCCATCCCTGGGCGCGTACGGCTGCTGCGGCAGCAGCTTCTGAGGGCAGTCCAGAGGCTGTCTGGCGGGCCTCGCCTGCCCACCTGCACCGGGCGCGCCGAGATGTTTGGTAAGGCCATCTCGAGTGATGCGACGCATTTTGGTCGCCTAAATTATCCGAGGGCATTTACATCGTCTGGCGGACGCCAAAATAGTCACGAGCGGCGAAATGTCCGTTTGCTTTGGGGTCTACCTCCAGCGGTCCGACGCATTTTGGACATGCAAGTGTTTTTTTGGTGCTACTTCTTTTCATTTTTGTTGAATGGGCAAGTTTAAACGCGAAAAAGTAGTACTCAATAATGTTACGTTGCTCCAATCGAATAGATTATAGGCTAAACAATTCACCGGATACTTCAATCGAATAGATTCAAACATATTTAACATACAAAGAAGAACAAATTTAAAAACATATAAACTAAAACTATTTTTTGGCCTTCTTGTTAGAAGGCCCTGCCTCGTCGTCCAAACTCATGCGCCTCTTGCTTGTCACCTCCTCGTCGGAAGAGGAACTGGAGGACGACGCGCCCGTCGAGGAGTTGAAACTGGAAGAAATGGCGTCTTAGTCATCGTCGTCGGTGAACGGACGACGGCGCGCCGCCCGCTCCAGCGCTCTTGCCCGGGCCCTGGACTTCTTCCTTGCCACCGCCTTGTCGTCTGCCGCCTCCTGCGCCTCCAACCGGGCGAACTTGGTGTCGGAGTTCTCCTCCTCCTGCCCCTCCTCCTCGTCCTCGGCGTCGGTGCCAGCGCCGCCTCCATCCTCCTCCTCACTCGGCGTGGAGGCAGGGTCGCTGGGCGTGGAGCTCGGATCGCTTGGCGTCTCAGGGGATTTCCACCAATGCAGAAATCCGGGCGACTTGCCCTTGCTCTCTGAGTCGGACGGCAGCGTGTAGTCGCTCATGGCGTGCCGGTGTTGGAGAAGAAGAAGAAGAAGAGGAAGAAGAAGGAGGCGGTTGAACTTGAATTACCGTAGACGCAAGGGTTATAATCTGCGGGGATTAACGGCGGCGTGTATAACGAAGAGGCCGGCGGTTGCTCTTCCGTGGCGGTTCGGCGCTCCATTGCGGTGGTTGATCGGCGCGGTTGCCACACCGGCGCGCGTTGTGAATTCGAGGCCGATCGAACCTGGATCGCTATCATGAGGGCCCGTGGGGAAGCGAGCGAACGCTATGCGCGACCGAGGAGCATCCGCGGAGACGCAAACCTGGCGCATATTTGGGTCAGGTTTGCGTCTCCGCGGACGGCCCGGTCACTTTGCGTCGCCCCGCTGGAGGAGGTGCCAGACGCATTTCCGGTCCGCGCGGATGCAAACGGTCGCTCAGCGTCCGTTTGCGTCGCGCCGCTGGAGATGCCCTAAGGCCACCAAAACCAGGGTTCTATGAAATTGGTAAAATCCGAGAAATTTTATAATTGTACTTACTATAAAATTTGTTAGAATTTCTCATTATTGTGTAGCATAAAATATGAAGTAGTTTGTATTGAGATTTTGCACCATTGGTATACATTATTGACTATCTCTAAAATTATAGTGGAGAAAGTCTATAATGAGATGACACTAGGGGAGAGGTTTGGGGAGGTGGCCGCTAGCAAGGCCGATGGCGGTAGCTGGTGGCAAGTAGTTGCTCTAATATAGTTGGTGGTGTTCATAGGGACGATGTCTTGACCGCTTGGTCAATTTCACCTATTAAAATGATACTCCCTCTAATTTAAAATAATTATCTAAAAATAGGTATATCTAGGCATGCTTAAAATGTGTAGGTACATTTTTAAGCAATTATTTTAAACCGAAGAAAGTATGTTTTTTATTAAGTATTACTTGAGAAAAGATAGACGCCGCAAAATGGTATGGATTCAACCGGTCAACCCACTGAGGGACGCATCACACGCTCCTTCCAAAGGAATGTGCCCTCGACTGTCAATTTAGTAACCTTAATTTTCTTCTACACATCGACTCTACCCGTGATTACTCCACGAGACCAAAACAGCAAGGGTCATCCTCTATCCAGATTCCAAACTTCCAAACACTGGATGGAAGGAATCAACAGCGGCAATCCTCATATCATTCCCATGACTATTGGTGTTCAAACCAAAAGAAAAATTGCTTCCTCCGACATCTTCAATAGCAAATCCACGTCATCACGCCCTTAATATATTATCTGGCACTCCCCAGCTGTGCTTGATACACAAAGGGAGACTGGGGTCGTCGGCAACAAACTCTACGCAGGAAGATTTCCGCTGCCCCACGCGTGACCTACCGCCTATCTATCCACTGTTATGTGCTTTCATGACTAACTATGGAGCTTAAGAGGTGTGGTCACTTTAAAAAAAATTGGCCAGCATTTATTGGTGTTAATCTCAATAGGTAGCCAATATATGTGCTGCCGGTTACTGTACGGGATGACCAGATGCTCAAACAAGCGGAGTACAGGCATGTCCCCGGTAAACGACATGTAAGTAGATATCTATGATATCTGCAATGAACAGGAGGTAACTGTGGCGGAGGCTGCTGCATTGAACTGGAGTTTTTCCTTCAGGAGGTGGATGACACCTGATCTAGCTTGGCAAATTCATGGTTTACACAGAATCATGTCTCAAACAGTTCTTTCAGGTGAACAAGATAAAGCTGTCTGGAAATGGACAAAAAATGGTAAATTTTCTGTCAAATCTGTTTACAAGCACCTGTGTGGTGCAGGCCTGGACAGAACTTTCAAACATTTGTGGAAAAGCAGAATTCCACTGAAAATCAAAGTTTGGCTGTGGATGATTTGGCATAATGCCATTGCTACAAAGGACAATTTGCTGAAGAGAAACTGGCAGGGTGGAGCCGCTTGTCAGTTCTGTGATTGTGATGAGTCCATCTCTCACTTATTTTTTACTTGTCCTGCGGCAAAATTCGTATGGAGTGCTGTGGGGAAGTTGATTGGCGCCCCTTCTAGACCTGGATCATTTTCGCAATATTTTTGGTGGATTCCACAGTTCTTGCATGCGAGCAGAAACACGCAAATTGCGGGGTTAGCTGCTATCTGCTGGGCCATTTGGAAACTTCGAAATCGTGCCTGTTTTGAGCACAAGCTGATCAGCAGTCCTGTGGAACTAATCAGTTATTCCACTGTCTTTATGAAATATTGGGCAGGTCTACATGATGAAGGAGAGGCTGAAGATTTGCGGGCGGGTGCTGATGGTTTGCTACGGCTTGCTAGCGCTACCACTCCCCAGGCCAGGTCTACCCAGGGCGGTGCTCGGCGGATAAATTCTCCAATTCGGATCAGGGACGCAAGTACGGATGATGATGCTGTTGCGATGGATCTTGGCGAATCATGAAGGATGATCCTGGACGCGTTTCTGTAGGCCTTATCGATTAGCTCGTGTCTTTATGCTGCCTGTTGCCTGTTTGGGTGCCCCCGGGGCAGTTTAAAACTTTTCCTTTTGTTGCTTTGATGTTTGCCGTTAGCAATAGGCGGCGGCTGTAAGACTGTGTGGTGTGTTTACTTTCTGTTCACGCCTGGACGTGCTATGTGTTGTTTCGTTATCCTTGGGTAATGAAAGCCGGCCTCAATGGTCGTTTGGAAAAAAAAAACGACATGTAAGTACAGTTAGACACGGGATGACGGGAAGTCGCTGGAACCTGCAGTCGCGTTCCGGAGATTGATTCCTCGACCTCGAGAGACAAGGTCTAACGCAGGCATCTATTCTCGCGATGCAGATTTGGGCGGTGACGCTGCGCAGAATCTCACAGGTATGGACACGCGAAAATTGACAAATGCAGCAGGTGAGAGGGAACATGCACGGGATCGTATCCTCTGCCCACTATCTCCATACACTCGCCAAATGGGCGCATAATTTAGTCAGTCGTAAATAATTAAGAAAAATGGATCTTGACTGTTTGCAGCGCTGGGGAGAAGAAAAAATAATGCTGATCTCGTCTTTCGATTGGTGCAGGTGTAGACGGGGCCATCAATACGATGCTTCCTTCATTCCTCTCGACACAAACAAACAGACAAACAAAAACCATCAGAGCAGTCCACATTCTCTCTTCCGACGACAAGTGAGAAACGGAAATTTCGTATTTTCATTAAACGGATCGAGTCTCCGACAGCCTTCCCAGCAAACAGTGCCTTTGTTAATGACCACTAAATGCTGAATCTATCTCACAGGGAAGTAACTCTCCAGTAAACAGTACCTTCCGCCCCTCTGTATCTACCACGAGTTAGCACCCTGGCCATCGGAGAGAAAATTTGGTGTAAAAGCCTTACACCATGTACTGCATCGCCACCTGCATCAGCCTCGTGTGGGGTATACTCAACGTTGCTATGCCTCTCCGGCAGTTCTTCCTCAGGAACGCGTAGAAATAGTTGATCACTAGCTTCTTGGCGAAGAAGGACTCCTTCCGAGCTCTGATGTCGCCGTGCCCAAGAAGGTAAACAACGCCCGACTCCTTGGCCTTGTGAATGAAGGAGAGCTCGTTGTCTAGGCTTCGCCTTCCATCCATTGTCTCATCCAGGGATCCATCGAGTGATGTGTTTGACCCCAAAGTTGGATTTGAAACACCGGCACAGTCGGCAAGGAGTGGAACGCCAAGAGAGTAGATGCTGCCATTTGGACCAACAAGAACTCTTGATGAGGTTGACGCAATCTCCTCTTCCGAGTCGATGTCACCATTCTCATCACTCTCCAGGGAGCGCTCTTGGGCTTCTCGGCGTATAAATTTCTCAAGACTTTCTATCAGAAGCTGCTCAAACGTTTGAGGGTTCTCCTTGCGTACGTCCTTGTACCCATACCTGCAGAGATGTATGATTAATATTATGCAAGGGAGTAATACGTAAACAAATTCGCAACGATGACCACAAAATTATTCAACGTATACTAGGTATGTCCATATCAAGCTTAAGGAAATAATACCAACCTGACACGTGTGTGTCTCAAATACAAGAAAAGTTCCAAAACAGTTCAGTTTTAAAAAAATAGTTCCAAAATAACAGAGTTTGATCACTAACCAACTAAAGAGTTATTCTGCAATCAAAAAGTAAGGCAATCAACAAAGAAAAGAAAATGAACTGACTGAGATAGGGTCTAGGTTTCAAAAGAACTCAGAAAAGGAAAATGTTAAGACTCTGCGGTTAGCTTGTGCTGTTCTGAGCTTATTGTTTAAGGGTCCATCCAAATTTTAGTCGGACCGATTTTCTTGTGCCTAAGTCAATTCTGAAAAGTGCAACTTGCACTTTTATACCCTTAGTCAACTTTTCACTAAATCCAAATTGCACTTTTTAAAAATCGACTTACACATAAGAAAATCTCATCCGACTTTGGCTTGTCAACCTGTACTTTTATAGCCAGGTTGTGTGAGAAGTCTTGCTCTGCTTGGCAAAGGAGACTGTGCTCTCATAGGTTCATTTGTATGTTTTCTAATGCGGGAACAGCTAACCAAACTACAAATATCTAATAGCGGTAAAACCAACTGAGATTACCATATAGTATCATATCCAAAAGCTTGATAGCACCAGGATGCCAGAGGCACCACCTGTAGCTATACTAGTTACATAGTGGCCCCATTATCGGATGTCCCCGAAGGGATGCAGGACCCATTATAAGAGTTAAACTTTAAGAAGTAGCCAAACAGCAACGAACTGAACACAGCAACGAACTGAACACAGCAAAATTCTGACAAACTCCAAGGTAGAAGAAGAAACTGGCAGAATGAAGACTGAAAGCTCTACCTTCACCAGTATCATTAGTTAACAAAACATGGTTGTCTCTAATTGACTGGACATGTTGATGGTGTCAAGAGAAGTAAAAAAATCAAGAAAAAATAACGTAACAAACCTATATGCCAACAGTACAAGAAAAATCGGTGGAGCTTAAGCTAAAGTGCTCCACACAAGAGCCATGAATCCCCACCTTCATCAGTGAAAAAGAAACCAATTTTGGTTGGCTACTGTGTGAAATATGAGTGCTAATTCAATATGGGACAGCATTACGGGGCTACTAAACTATATCACTCCCAGATGAGCACCTGCCCTGCGTATATATTAACAACCTAAGCTGTCAGAGATACTAACAGACCCAGTTGTTCTCTAGAAGATTACAAATGCAGAACAGGCATTACATGAAAAACAGATTGTGCTGATAGTATTAGTATCAGACATGAGTAGATGCCTTCCATCTTATCTTAGGGACTCAACCGAGTGTATTAGCTGACAGATCAGTGTGACATCATTTTGGGAGGAAAGATATTTTTATTCTGTTCCCGAAACTGAGTTTCTTATGTGCGTACCTAGCGATGCAGCGAAACATATGGTAGTTCTTTGGGCAGACCCGCCGAAAGAGAAACCTTTCATTCTGAGGTACAACAGGAACAGGAACCCACTTGATGCAGACAAAAATTATCATTGAATGAATGGCCGGCATTGTAGTCAGGAAGTGACCAAAGATTGCAGGAACCCCCCTGACGAGTTCATTATAAAGCAATCCAATTCCAGGGGCTCTGACTGTACCTAGATTGCAGCCTAGATCCATCATTAAATCCATCGACAGTTTTTGCTTAACCTCAGTTTCGTACTTCAGCTTGGTTCCATAGTTCCATATGTACATTACCAAATAGAGTACAGCTGCAAATACCAAAAGAACCCAACTTCCATCTGCTACGCTGCCCAATACTGAAGAAAAGAAAAATAACTCCAGGCCCAGGAAGAGGGTGAGAAAGCATAGAACTACAATGATGTTGACCTGCCATATCAGAAGCATTATGATGGTCACCAATATAGTAGTCATCATCATGACCCCAAGTTCAGCTATGCCTGTAGTGATAAGTAATGGGCATTAGAAATATAATGTGGTGGTAGCTGTTAAGAGTGGAGAATAAGGTAAATTGTTCATATTGAAATGCATGGTGACAATCCCTCAAATAGGGTGAACAAAAGAATCATGTACTCCCTCCGTCCCATGGAACTTGTCTGCAGTTTGTCAATTGGACGTATCTAGATGCTATTTAGTTCCTAGGTACATCCGAATCTAGACAATTTCAGACAACTTTTGTGGGACGGAGGGAGTATAACAAATCAGTGCTTGAATGTCGTAGGATTGCTTTTTATCCAAATTAATTCAAATTATAAATGTTTTGTACTTTTGCCAATCCAAGTGATAATTTGTGCTCAATAGAGTAACATCGTCAAATAACAGGTTAGGCACTGTCATAAGGAGACTAAAATTCTACCAAATCCAACAGGGTGGAAAAGGAACCCTAGCGCAAAGAAACATTGAACCGACAGCTGTTTAAAACAACAAATTCAATTCTCAACATTTTCAACAGATCCAGTTCTAGTGATTTCAACATTATGAAAAGAAACACAGTAGAATCAGTATAGAAACACAGCTGAAAGCCTGAGCAATGAGGAAATGTACATCTCAGAACTTCCAATGAGAAACTGTTTGTTATACTAATTTTAGCATAGAAAATACTGCCACGGTTGATAATGAATTAATCCAAAAAGGAAAACAAAGCTCTTCATCAAATTAAATGCCTACTGCAGAAATATTTCTTGTGGACAAACATTACTGCTATTGAACTCTTGGCTGCCTACAAAATTCTTGTAAATGTCTTCAAATAAATTCAAATGCTTAGAACTCTTCTCCCTTCCTCATACTCTACCTAGCTCACTAGATTCCTACTTCGCTGTAATATATTATCTTAGTAAGACTAAGGGACGTATGAGGTAATCTCTTAGTTTGTTCCAATATATTAAAACATAAATAAGGCGTCATTTACAAAGTAAGCAAAACTGTAGCATAAAAGGATATCAAGGGAAATAGCACATTAAGGAATGAACTAGTAGAGAAAAGTTTACTTGAAAAATATATGAAACATAGTTTGAATAAACAAACCAAGATCATTTTGGCCAACTTACGCACCATATGCATTGCCAATCTCATTAATGCTCCCAAATGTTGTAACAAATGCAAGACATGAAACCAGCAAAAACCAGTTCATGACTGGGATGTATATTTGACCCATGAACTTTCTAGAAGTGTGAATAATCTTGAGGCGGGGGAAACAACCAAGAGCTGTGGCCTGCTTAATGATTGAGAAAATAGCAGTTGTCATTGTACGACTAGCAATTAGTGCTGCCAGAGTAGCTATAAATACCACTGGCCAGAACACCTGACCTGCAACATGGAAAAAAACAAATACAACAAAGGGTCAACTGCTACATCAAAGCCTCTGCTTTTAAATTTTTAATAAAAAAGATGCGTAGTTTCACTAATATTATAATTTATTTTATCACGTCTAAAATGGTAGGTAAAAATTAACATAACAAATTTGAAATAGGTATGTAAACAAACCAGTTTGCCTTACTCGGGATTGACAAAAAGAAGACCTGCTCATTTTTAGTCAAGTTTTCCATAAGAAATGCAGCTTGCCCTAGGTAACCCAGTAGAAGGCATGGAAGAACAAGACACACAAAGGTAAGCTGCAACACATGAGCAATACCAAGTTATCAAGTATGTAATGGAAGTGCAGCATGGAGCCCTCAATAATACAGAAGAGTACCTGAACAGATCTAACAGAGAAGTAGCATAAATCAGCAAACATTGCCTCTGATCCTGTAAAAAGAAGAATCTCATAAGCATCTTCATAATCCAAGTGTTCCTGTTATAGCAGGTTGTATATCCATGATATTTTCATATATTTTTAGTAAGGAAAGCGCAAATCGCTATAGGGGTGTGCACATACATAGATAAGGATGTGCAATTGTGCATTTGCCACCCTTTATTTCATTGCTACTTTGCCTATTTCACATGATAAGGCAAGCTTTCTCTATCTAAGCTACAAATTTAGTAATAATTTACTCGATATTTCAGATTTATTTACTTTCAAACTAAGTAAAGGTAGAATGGTGTTTTTTTTTTTTTGTAGCAAAAGCTAATATCTTTCATATTGTACACTAGATGATGGATGTTTACATTCTAGGTGATGTATATTTCTAATATTATTATCCCCTTCAAGAATTTAAGGTTGATTTGAGCTCAAGGTTAACCTTTCTTCAACAAGATAATTTCTATCGTTTCAAAAATTACAGCAGAACTAAGAGGACTTACTTTACTAACACAGGAGCCTTATTAGTGGTTATTTAACTGATATGGAACCCAATTTCAGTTAGAGAGTTCATAATATTTCTGCACTGCACCATTAGAGAGAAAACTAACATTCTAGTGGTGGTTATTTCTGGTATTATCCTCAGAATTTGAGGTTGATCTGAGCTCAAGGTTGACCTTTCTTCAACAAGAAAATTTCTATTGTTTCCAAAATTATAGTAGAACTAGAGAGGACTTACTTTAATACTAATACAGGAACCATATCAGTGATTACTAACTAATATGGAGCCTAATATCACGTGATTGCCATTTGCTTGCCCGGAGGTTTGAACTCTCGCTTTAAGTTGAAGTAGATTTAATTATTAACTTAGGACAGCATGTAAAAATACTGGATACTTTACACAATAAGAGGAAGGACAAAACATTTCGATCTTTCTAGGAAGGATCTCTGTCATTGGCTGAGGGCTGAGGTTCCCAGAACACATGGGTAACTGACGCAAATAGTTTTAGTATATTAGTATATCTCGAATTGAAATTTCTAGTGTCTTAGTAAGAGATGAATATAGTCTTAGTATCTTAAGATGGTTTTAGCAATAACAATTTAAATTTTTAACACTGGTGGAAGAAGAATCATGTTTCTGTTTTCCTGATGTTGAATCAGGATGTACATGATGTTTTGTCTCTGAGACAGATGTCCCTCTATCTGAAATCTCCAATGGAAGTATCATCACATTTTTGTACTTGAGATATATTTGATTGGTCATGACGTGCATTGCCAGTGGTGATCCATGTTATAGCTGTTAGGTCAGATCCACGTTATAGCTGTGCGGTCAGCTGACTCCACAGCTTTTTAGGCAATCCTTACATATGTGTGTTTTCAAATTAAAAATATCCAAAAAAAAAAACAGTTAAAATCTGTGATAATTACGGCATTGACCCACACATTGACCATCCTGGCTCCGCCTCTGTGCATCGCGCTGTGCTTTATTAGTAACAAGAGGTCTAGTTATCTTCAGCAACACTGCAAATGTACCTAGTTTACATGTGACTTCCTAGTTCCTACAGAAGGAAAAGGGGAAGAACTATGGACTAATGACACAGAATGTAACAACTTATGTAATCAAACAATAAATATGCACCTGAAGCAAACACATTCTTAGAAACAACTGTCAAAAATAATATTAACAGTACAGTCAAAATATATACCTGTTGCACATAAAAGGCAGCCCCCAAGAGACATCCAAGCTTGAGGGGGGTTTCTTTCAAAATAATAGTAGATATATATAGGATTGAATGCCCGTAATACTTCTGAACCATATGTCATAATGTTATAAATTCCTATCCCAGAAAGGCAGCAAAACCATATGAACAGGGTAGGTCCAACAGCAAGCCCAACTTTGCTTGTTCCAAACCTTTGCAGACTGAACAGAACAATAAGAAATGCAACTGTTATCATGACCACTTCACCTGCAAAAAAATTCAAAATGAGCATCCTGCACTTCTAAACAGTAACATTTTTTCCTTTAACCAATTAATGACACCCATAATAAGCTAAGATTTAAGGTCACCTTCATTAACACTAGATATTCCAACCTTCAGGCCATTAACAGCAGACATCACTGCAGAGTTGACCAATAGATAAAAACAGAATTCATTAATATGAGAAAAACTGGCAACGTAATGCTACTGGTACAAAAATGTAGATCACCAAACTTGGTGAAGAGAAATACAAAAAGCAATGCATCAGAAATATACGAACCTGACATCGCTGGTGTAACAACACCATCCGCTATCACCATAGAAGTACCAAAAAGAACAAGCATCAAAAGTAGTTTCTTTAGCATAGATGAAGTCTCGAGGCGCTCCTTGATCCTCAAAGATCTCTCAAGTTCTACGGATGGTACCTTGAGTTGGAAACTTGTTATGCGGGTGTCAGAGGGCAGTTGGTTTGGGAGCAAACTAGCCTTTGCATTCCTGCATATTAGAGAGTATAAAGCAAAAATCCCTCCTGCCAAATATACAGAAAATTCATTATTAGACATAAAGCTTCAAGGGAATAATGTTTTCTAATCTATTTCCAGTGGTATGGTAATAAAATACAGTGAGATATACCTTCTCCATCATCATTTCCCCATAAAACAATCAGTGTATACTTCAGAAATGGTATTAGTATCAGAGTGTATATTACTAGCGAGAGCGCTCCAAGCACATCCTCCTTTGAAGTGTTAGGGTATTTGTTGAACATTATATCGAAAGTGTACAGCGGGCTAGTACCAACATCTCCAAAGACAACACCTAATGTCTGAAGAGCCAACACAATACTCCTGCCCACGGTAAATTCCTGAAAGGAAATGAAGGATTGAGATATCAGCAAAGTTCCGCTCAAAATACTCATTGATAAATTTGGCACCAAACTGTATAGGCGTCCCATGCACAGATAAAGGGTATGTTCGGTTCATTGCCCACGCGCCCTGCCCAAAAAACGGTTGTTGTTATATTTTGGTCTATGCTCGATTTGTTGCCGAATATTTGGCTACCAATGAGTGTCCCTCGATCTCTCTCACAGATTCTTGTCAAATAATTGGTCAAGTACGGGTGGAGGACTCCTTGGCCAAAAAACTGGCTAGCCAATTCTTGCCAACATTTGGTAGGGCTAGGTAGGGCAGGAACCAAACATACCCAAAGCATGCATAGCGGACATAGCAGCAGGAGTATGCCATGTATGATCCATGAAAGGTGCTTTCCAGAGTTATTATGACAAAAATAAAACTTCAACAATTATTTAGCAAAATTAACTGAGATCGTACTCTGGCCTGGTTTCAATTTACTATGACTTGCAAGCTCCTAGCATACAATGTTTTTGCAAAACTTGAGCAAATACTAGTAACAAGTGGAACACAGGGGGGCAGGGTGGAGAACTGTAAGAATCAAAGCTCGGAATGTACACCTATGCAAAGAAATGGGGGTTTAACTTGATTCAATTGCACTCACCTCTTTAAATGGAATCGGTAAAATTAGATCAGATGGACAACCACAAAATTGTGAATTTTCCAGGCAATTAACTACATTGACACAAGATGTATCTACCATGTTACAAACTTTCAAACCCAAATTTGATTCACAAAATGAGATTTATATATATATTCTAGAAAAATTCGAGCATGAATAAGTAGCTGTTTGAAATAGCTACTTTTCACAGCAGAATTTGTCTTTTTTCACCAACCTCTCGATTGGATTTATAAATTTGTGGTAGATGCATCCTGTGTTAATGCTCTTAACATTTTTAGAAAATTTCACGATATTTTGGATGTCCATTCAGCCAATTCCATCTGAAGGGCAGAGTGCATATAAGTCGTTGCAACTTGCCATTGCTCATTGCATTACCTCTTTGTTCTTAGGTGAACAGAGGGTGCCTTATAAATTTGTCATGAGGAACTTAGATTATGTGCCTCAGAGAAGGTAAATCGCCCATCATGCATCCAGGAACCATATAAGAACAGAAGAAGAGATAAGATACCCTCACTCACTCACCACCAGTACTGCAATTAGTCTACCAGCGCACCACTCTTTCCACCAATAATAGCCACGAAACCCAATTCGATTCTGTAATGTGTGTCCAAATGAGTTACAGTAGAGCAATCACTCTCTTTCTCTCTCTGATCATGGGTAGCAGGTAGCAGCACCAATCAGTAGCAAGGAGCAGCAGGCAACAAAGAAGCAGCTGCCCAGTAGCCAAAGACTAGTCCTGACTAGCCAGAGAGTTGGTAGAGTAGCAACACACCTCAACTTCATAACTTATAACCTTGTTTGACGGCAACATATATGGTGAACCAGCCTACCTACGTTCCCTGCATCCCCTCGCTCTCATTCATTTGACTGGAATCATGTGGTATCTGCTTGATCTGGTGCAGTTTTGCACAAAGATGCCCACCACTAGTTTAATCCAGCCATCTTTTTGCTCAACCACCACCACCGACGCGATTACCCCAAAGGCCACCGGCGACACAACTAGATGACCCCCTTGATGGTGACCGTGACGACGCCCCGTGATGAGATGACCCAGCCCAGGTATCGTTGGTTCAAGCCTATTTGCATTACATTAATTCTATTACGGTGATAGTGTTTTCTTTGTGACATGCCTACTAGCTTTGGCTGCATGAAATTCACAATCCCGTTGTGCCTACTAGTCACCTGTTCTTCCGCGCTAGTCAGACAAATTACATGACCTGTGGAGATTGAGAGCTTGGGATACAGAGAACAATGGAGACGGATGTCAATCAGGACGTTAGACGGACAGATAGGGTGGCCATCACTGTCAAAGTAAAAATGCGCAACATGTTCTTCTCAGCGGCTGCGAGCAGAGGAAGCCACAGAAGCCCTTCAGCATTCTTAGTACAAAACTGCAGCGGCCAAACAAATACCACATAAATTCAATCGGATGTATGAGAATAAGTGGATGCAGGGATGCACGTAAGTAGGCTAATTCACCAAATATGTTGCCTTGTTTGATGGATATCTTGAGATGGTGCCAACAGTGGAAGTCCAAGCAAACCATCAAAGATTTTTCTTTTAAATGTTTCAGCTTTCGCAAGGTACTCTTCTAAAGCAAGTTGAGTATTGTGAAGACCAATTACATAAAAAAACTTTTCTGGATCAAAGTAAATCGTTCATGTAAAGGAATTATGTCTCAAACACTAATTATGTACCCCAATTAGGCATTCACAAAATAAAGAGAAAAAATCTAGCTTGTAAACCACAAGTACCAGCAGACACTACACACAGTAAGAAAATTAAATCTACCGAAGCTATACTAAAATTTCGCATTGTACAGGCTCGTCTGAACAACACTACAGACACAATTCACACGCACTCACGTAAAGAACTCAGTAGGGTCCACACTGCACACGCATGCCGGTCTAACACTATACTACATGCACTGCCCAAATCAACCTAATGAACCTCAGCAACCTACACCAGACAAGCTCATTGGAACGCATACACAAACACCTAGTGAGCAACGTTGCAATATCAAAAAAAAAATTTGAAACTGGTAAATTTATTAAATCAAATAACATTGTTTTGGTTACAATCATTCAAAACTGAGTTTTGTAACACACCACCACACGACTCTCTACGACCAAATTGACAAAGATCATTAGCTACAGCATTATAAACCCTGCTAATCTTAGCTAACAAAACGTGTCTGTCCGGAGGCTTCTTCAATCTAAACTCCTTTGCTATAACACTGGTTTCAGATCTGTCCACACTGTCAGCTTTAATCACCTCCAGGACTGCAGCGCCGTCAAAAAAAAAATTTGCAAAACACAGTACAGATGCAGACGCTCACAAATACGAACGCATGCACGCACACCCTACCCCTAATAACCAGATTTGAGGAAGAATTTGCCAGAGCTAGCTTAAGGCCCTCTAAGCATGCGATTGCTTCCCCTACAGTAACAGAGTTGCAGTGCGGGATAAAATCACAAGCGGAGACCAAGTAAAATTTCATCAGCCCCACGCCGAAATCTGGTATAAGCAATAGCATGGAGCAGGAACGTCTAAGTTGGAACACCATCATATGTCGATCAATTGGGGGTACGCCGACAAGAAGGCAATACCAGGAAGAGCTCGCCCAGCCTCACTCAGGCAATATCGCGAACACCTAGCGCGCAACTAAGATGTTAGCCAAATTTACCAATGCATTGGCGGCGGATGGGAAGCAAACCTGGTGGCGGTACAAGCCAGGGACATCAAGAGCTTCAACGTCAAAGGAATCGGCGCGGGGGCCGGTGCGCACGAGGCGCTGGCGTAGCAGCGAGTCCTCCTCGTCCTCGTCGGCGTCCGAGCAGCCGCCGCGGGAGCCAAGGGCAGCCGTCGGGGTGTCTGTGCCGCCCCCACCGTCGTCGGAGCTGTCGATCTCATCCTCCTCGTAGGCGCCGCCGGGGACCACCCAGCGCATCTCCGCCGACTCCGTCTTCGGCAGCCTCCCGCCGGCGCCGCCGCTTCCCGCCTCCATTCGGATCGAGGTGGACAGCGGGGAGAGGCTTGCGTGGGGTTCTACGGGTTCGGGGTGGCACGCAGACGCAGGGCTGGGAAGGGGTCTGGAGGGGGAGAGACGAGGAACGCAACTGCAGTTGTAGGATACAGCTGTGCTGCAGTATTTCTTCTTCTTTCCTCCTCTTTGTCTAATCTAAAACTATTTTGCAATGTCTTTCTTAGTCTTTGGTATTCTGGTTCATAGACTTTGATAGTGATGCGTGTAATATAAATCTAGGTAAACTTGCATATATAATATAACTTAGTGGATGGTCAAATGAGCTTTAGTGAGATATACAATCTTACAATAACTAGAGAAAAAGGAGAATCCATGTGATGCTTATTATCATGTTGGGAGCTACAGCAGTGTACAATATCTAGTTACACCCTCCATTTACTACTAATATACATAAATCGAACAATTTATTCTCTATGTGTCATGTTGTGACAAAATGAGTTTAATGAGGTGTATTAGCCCTGATCCAAGATATATCTTCGAGGTGACCAAGCTAAGCTTTCAAACAATGTGGCTTTGGCCGCTGGCCTCCTCTTTGTGAGAAGTTGGTTCTTAGTGAATCTCATTGGATTTGATTTTCCTATCTTTGGTTTTTTATTTCACTCATTATTGATCGAAACTTCTTGTATATGCATTTCTAAGTTCATTTTATTTCAATTTAGTTTCCATCTTCTGGATATGTGTGATGATCTCCCTGCTATACGGGTAATGCTTTTCACACGTGGAACCTCTCGTCATTGTCGTTCAACAAAAGGAAGAAGTGCAACTCGCAGGCACAACTTCAACGAAAATAAAGGAGTGTTTGTGTAGGAGCCTGTGATCAAGCAAGAGGCCAAGGATTCAGAGAAAGCTGAAACTCGTGAGAGGGTTGCAAGGGCTGAGCAAAGTAAGAAAGGGAAGAATGGAACTATGATGCCCATTATGTTACCGAGTGGGCCTAGATTATATTTGTCCATCACGTGGATAGACAAATATCACTCTTAATAAATACAACCCAACAAGTAACTTTCAGAGATACCTGAAAGGCACCTTTATGATCACCCAATTACGAAGTGACGTTTGATGCCCACAAAGTATTATTCCGATACTAGGGAGTGGCATAATCTCATGATCCAAAGGAATTAGGTTACAGCGTGAATGAAAGATCTTGCAATTTAAACTAAGACTCGATCTAATTGTTTTTGCTAACTTGGGTGTGTCCATCACATCATTCTCCTAATGATGTGACCTCGTTATTAAATTAATAACTTATATCTATAGACAACAAAAACGTGACTATCATTAAATCAACGAGCTAGTGATACATCTCAAATCTATCTAATTTTCTAAGCACTTTGCTCAAATATTTGCTCCGAAATCTCACCATACTTGGATAAAAATGTTGAATATGACGTTGATTTTAGCAAAAGTACTCTCTCTGTCTGTTTTCGCGGGAAATAAAATCGGGGAAAATACCACGGAAGTTTTTCACCAAAAGAAGGGGCCTGGAGCTTTAGATCGGACGAGAGGGGCCACGAGGCCCAAACGAGCATGGGTGGTGCGCCCAGGGGCATGCCACCATGGCCCGTTTAGCCCTCGATAACCGTCTCGCCTCCCCCTTCGCGTGACGCCTTATATGCCCTAAAAAACTACATTGTCAGGAGCAGAGAGCATTTCGCGAAATAGAACACCGCCGAGATCACGATCTTCATTTCGAGGGTCAGATCGATCATGCTCTCCACCCAGAGAGAGGTATTTCGAGGGCTTCTTCATCATCACCGCCAACAACGTCATCACCAACAATCATGGGCTCATTCTACATCACCATGAGTGAGTAGTTCTCTGTAGGCCTAAGAGGTGTATGGGTTTTGGATGAGATAGCTGGGAGCATAGAGTAAAGTTTTGAGATATGTAGTTCGTGTCAACAGTAATCATAAGGATGAAGTTTCAAGCATCTTTTGTTTCAGAGATTCTATGGTTTATGCGCTTGATCCATTACATGTTGGATGTCTCATGCCCCTTGGCACAGGCAACCACACCTCATGCTACTCAATTTTGGATTACCATGGACCTAATTCATATGCATATTGTTTTAACCAAGTATCACAAAGGAGTACCTTCATGCCTCATGTACAAAGTGCCCAAGGAAATTGGATAATCTCGACTTCCGGGGCCATTCATACCGAGAAGACAGGACAACAGACAAATAGCATCCTCTTATAATGTACGCATTTTTTCTTTTCCTTTTGTTTTATGAATAGAGATTGAGGATGCACATTGACATGGGTATGCCTCATTGGGTTTAAGGTTTGCGTCACCCTGGTGCGTATTGCAAAGAAGCCCATGATGATGGAAGCCGCATCCCGCAAGACGAAGCTTGTTGAATAAGGAAAGGCCCACTACGAAGTCGATGTATTCTTAGTTAGGAAAGTCACATATGTAAATGATACGTCTCAAACGTATCTATAATTTCTTATGTTCCATGCTAGTTTTATGACAATACTCACATGTTTTATATACACTTTACATCATTTATACGCATTTTCCGGCACTAACCTATTACGAGATGCCGAAGCGCCAGTTCCTGTTTTGTGCTGTTTTTGGTTTCAGAAATCCTACACAGGAAATATTCTCGGAATTGGACGAAACGAAAGCGCAGGGTCTTATTTTTCCACGGAGCTTCCAGAAGACCGAAGAGGATACGAAGTGGGGCCAAGGGGGGCCCGCGCCGCCCTATGGTGTGGGGCCCTGATACGTCTCCAACGTATCGATAATTTCTTATGTTCCATGCTTGTTTTATGACAATACCTACATGTTTTGTTCACACTTTATGATGATTTTATGCGTTTTCCGGAACTAACCTATTGACGAGATTCCGAAGTATTAGTTCCTGTTTTCTGCTGTTTTTGGTTTCAGAAATCCTAGTAAGGAAATATTCTCGGAATTGGACGAAATCAACGCCCAGGATCTTAAAATTCCACGAAGCTTCCAGAACACCCGAGAGGCACCAGAGGGGGGCCACAGGGCCACCAGACGCCAGGCTGGCGCGGCCAGCGGGGGGGCCGCGCCCCCCTATGGTGTCACCGCCTCGTCAGCTCTCCGACTCCGCCTCTTCGCCTATTTAAAGGTCCCTGACCTAAATCTTCGATACGGAAAAGCCACGGTACGAGGAACCTTCCAGAGCCGCCGCCATCGCGAAGCCAAGATTCGGGGGACAGGAGTCTCTGTTCCGGCACGCCGCCGGGATGGGGAAGTGCCCCCGGAAGGCATCTCCATCGACACCACCGCCATCTTCATCACCGCTGCTGTCTCCCATGAGGAGGGAGTAGTTCTCCCTCGAGGCTAAGGGCTATACCGGTAGCTATGTGGTTAATCTCTCTCATATGTACTTCAATACAATGATCTCATGAGCTGCTTTACATGATTGAGATTCATATGATTTTTGTATCACTATTCATCTATGTGCTACTCTAGTGATGTTATTAAAGTAGTCTATTCCTCCTACATGATGTAATGTTGACAGTGTGTGCATCATGAAGTACTTGGTATATGCTATGATTGTGATCTCTTGTAGATTATGAAGTTAACTATTACTATGATGGTATTGATGCGATCTATTCCTCCTTTCATAGTCTGTCGGTGACGGTGTGCATGCTATGTTAGTACTTGGTATAGTTGTGTTGATCTATCATGCACTCTAAAGTTATTTAAACATGAATATCGAATATTGTGGAGCTTGTTAACTCCGGCATTGAGGGTTCTTGTAGCCCTACACAATTAGTGGTGTTCATCATCCAACAAGAGAGTGTAGAGTATAGCATATATCTATTTATTCTGTTATGTGATCAATGTTGAGAGTGTCCACTAGTTAAAGTATAATCCCTAGGCCTTGTTCCTAAATACTGAAATCACTGCTTGTTTACTGTTTTACTGCATCTGTACTGCCTGCAATATTACCACCATCAACCACACGCCAGTTGTAGCAGCAAGGTATTTTCTGGTACCGTTACTACTGCTCATATTCATTCATACCACCTGTATTTCACTATCTCTTCGCCGAACTAGTGCACCTATACATCTGACAAGTGTATTAGGTGTGTTGGGGACACAAGAGACTTCTTGCTTTGTGGTTGCAGGGTTGCATGAGAGGGATATCTTTGACCTCTTCCTCCCTGAGTTCGATAAACCTTGGGTGATCCACTTAAGGGAAAACTTGCTGCTGTTCTACAAACCTCTGCTCTTGGAGGCCCAACACTGTCTACAGGAAAAGAGTTGTGCGTAGACATCAAGCTATTTTCTGGCGCCGTTGCCGGGGAGGAAAGGTAAAAGGTACTCACACTCCGGATCCCGGCTACTAAGCTATTTTCCGGTGCCGTTGTAAGTACTCGAAGCTATTTCCTTTAGATCCTGCAATTGCATATTTTTGTTTCTTGTTTTACACTAGTTTGGCATAATGGAAAGCAATAGTGAGCTTTTAAAATTATTTTCTGAGTTAAGACATGGATGGTTTGATGCGAAAATTAAAAAACCCATGGAACATATTAGTATGAATACTTTGAACACAATTGTTGCTAATGATATGGAATATTCTAAGCTTGGGGAAGCTGGTTTTGATGAGCATGATATTTTTAGTCCCCCAAGCATTGAGGAGAAAATTTTCTTTGATGATACTTTGCCTCCTATTTATGATGATTATAATGATAGTAGTCTTTTGGTGCCACGTGTTATGGAGAGTAAATTTTATTATGATTATACTATGCCTCCAACACTTGATGAGAATAATAATGATAGCTACTTTGTTGAATTTGCTCCCACTACAACTAATAAAATTGATTATGCTTATGTCGGTAGTAATAATTTTATGCATGAGACTCATGATAAGAATGCTTTATGTGATAGTTATATTGTTGAGTTTGCTCATGATGCTACTGGATATTATTATGAGAGAGGAAAATATGGTTGTAGAAATTTTCATGTTACTAAAACACCTCTCTATATGCTGAAATTTTTGAAGTTACACTTGTTTTATCTTCCTATGCTTGTCACTTTGCTCTTCATGAACTTGTTTATGTACAAGATTCCTTTTCATAGGAAGCATGTTAGGCTTAAATTTGTTTTCAATTTGCCTCTTGATGCTCTCTTTTGCTTCAAATACTATTTCTTGCGAGTGCATCATTAAAATCGCTGAGCCCATCTTAATGGCTATAAAGAAAGCACTTCTTGGGAGATAACCCATGTGTTTATTTTACTTCTGCACTTTTTTTTATATTTGAGTCTTGGAAGTTGTTACTACTGTAGCAACCTCTCCTTATCTTAGTTTTGTTGCATTGTTGTGCCAAGTAAAGTCTTTGATAGTAAGGTTCATACTAGATTTGGATTACTGCGCAGAAACAGATTTCTTGCTGTCACGAATCTGGGTTGAATTCTCTGTAGGTAACTCAGAAAATTCTGCAAATTTACGTGAGTGGTCCTCAGATATGTACGCAACTTTCATTCAATTTGAGCATTTTCATCTGAGCAAGTCTAGTGCCTCTATAAAATTCGTCTTTACGGACTGTTCTGTTTTGACAGATTCTGCCTTTTATTTCGCATTGCCTCTTTTGCTATGCTTGATGGATTTCTCTATTCCATTAACTTTTAGTAGCTTTGTGCAATGTCCAGAAGTGATAAGAATGATTGTGTCACCTCTGAACATGTGAGTTTTTGATTATGCACTAACCCTCTAATGAGTTTGTTTCGAGTTTGGTGTGAAGGAAGTTTTCAAGGGTCGAGAGAGGAGGATGATACAATGTGATCAAGAAGAGTGAAAGCTCTAAGCTTGGGGATGCCCCGGTGGTTCATCCCTGCGTATTTCAAGAAGACTCAAGCATCTAAGCTTGGGGATGCCCAAGGCATCCCCTTCTTCATCGACAAAATTATCAGGTTCCTCCCTTTAAACTATATTTTTATTCGGTCACATCTTATGTACTTTACTTGGAGCGTCTGTATGTTTTTGTTTGAATAAATTCATTCTTGTGTGGGAGAGAGACACGCTCCGCTGGTTCATATGAACACATGTGTTCTTAGCTTTTAATTTTCATGGCGAAGGTTGAAACTGCTTCGTTAATTGTTATATGGTTGGAAACGGGAAATGCTACATGTGGTAAATGGTATGATGTCTTGAATAATTTGATACTTGGCAATTGTTGTGCTCATATAGATTATGTTTAAGCTCTTGCATCATATACTTTGCACCTATTAGTGAAGAAATACATAGAGCTTGCTAAAATTCGGTTTGCATGATTGGTCTCTCTAAGGTCTAGATATTTTCTGGTAAAAGGTGTTTGAACAACAAGGAAGACAATGTATAGTCTTATAATGCTTGCAATATGTTCTTATGTAAGTTTTGCTGTACCGGTTCATACTTGTGTTTGCTTCAAATAACCTTGCTAGCCTAAGCCTTGTATTGAGAGGGAATACTTCTCATGCATCCAAAATCCTTGAGCCAAACACTATGCCATTTGTGTCCACCATACCTACCTACTACATGGTATTTCTCCGCCATTCCAAAGTAAATTGCTTGAGTGCTACCTTTAAATTTCTATTCTTTGTCTTTACAATATATAGCTCATGGGACAAATAGCCTAAAAACTATTGTGGTATTGAATATGTACTTATGCATCTTATTTCTTATTAAGTTGCTTGTTGTGCGATAACCATGTTCCTGGGGACGCCATCAACTACTCTTTGTTGAATATCATGTGAGTTGCTATGCATGTTCGTCTTGTCTGAAGTAAGGGCGATTTACCATGAGTTGAATGGTTTGAGCATGCATATTGTTAGAGAAGAACATTGGGCCGCTAACTAAAGCCATGATCCATGGTGGAAGTTTCAGTTTTGGACAATAATCCTCAATCTCTTATGAGAAAATTATTTGTTGTTGAATGCTTAAGCATTAAAGAGGAGTCCATTATCTGTTGTCTATGTTGTCCCGGTATGGATGTCTAAGTTGAGAATAATCAAAAGCGAGAAATCCAATGCGAGCTTTCTCCTTAGACCTTTGTACAGGCGGCATAGAGGTACCCCTTTGTGACACTTGGTTAAAACATATGTATTGCGGTGATAATCCAGGTAATCCGAGCTAATTAGGACAAGGTGCGGGCACTATTGGTATACTATGCATGAGGCTTGCAACTTGTAGGATATAATTTACATAACACATATGCTTTATTACTACCGTTGACAAAATTGTTTCTTGTTTTCAAAATCAAAGCTCTAGCACAAATATAGCAATCGATAGTTCCCTCTGCGAAGGGCCTTTCTTTTACTTTTATGTTGAGTCAGTTCACCTACTTCTTCTGTCTTAGAAGCAAACACTTGTGTTAACTGTGCATTGATTCTTACATACTTACATATTTGCATTCATCATATTACTTTATGTTGACAATTATCCATGAGATATATATGTTACAAGTTGAAAGCAACCGCTGAAACTTAATCTTCCTTTGTGTTGCTCCAATGCCTTTACTTTGAAAATATTGCTTCATGAGTTAACTCTTATGCAAGACTTATTGATGCTTGTCTTGAAAGTACTATTCATGAAAAGTCTTTGCTATATGATTCAGTTGTTTAATCATTATCTTTACCATTGCTTTGAATCGCTGCATTCATCTCATATGCTTTACAATAGTATAATTAAGATCATGTTGGTGGCATGTCACTTCAGAAATTATCTTTGTTATCGTTTACCTACTCGGGACGAGTAGGAACTAAGCTTGGGGATGCTGATACGTCTCCAACGTATCGATAATTTCTTATGTTCCATGCTTGTTTTATGGCAATACCTACATGTTTTGTTCACACTTTATGATGATTTTATGCGTTTTCCGGAACTAGCCTATTGACGAGATGCCGAAGTGCCAGTTCCTGTTTTCTGCTGTTTTTGGTTTCAGAAATCCTAGTAAGGAAATATTCTCGGAATTGGACGAAATCAACGCCCAGGATCTTAAAATTCCACGAAGCTTCCAGAACACCCGAGAGGCACCAGAGGGGGGCCACAGGGCCACCAGACGCCAGGCTGGCGCGGCCAGAGGGGGGGCCGCGCCCCCCTATGGTGTCACCGCCTCGTCAGCCCTCCGACTCCGCCTCTTCGCCTATTTAAAGGTCCCTGACCTAAATCTTCGATACGGAAAAGCCACGGTACGAGAAACCTTCCAGAGCCGCCGCCATCGCGAAGCCAAGATTCGGGGGACAGGAGTCTCTATTCCGGCACGCCGCCAGGACGGGGAAGTGCCCCCGGAAGGCATCTCCATCGACACCACCGCCATCTTCATCACCGCTGCTGTTTCCCATGAGGAGGGAGTAGTTCTCCCTCGAGGCTAAGGGCTGTACCGGTAGCTATGTGGTTAATCTCTCTCCTATGTACTTCAATACAATGATCTCATGAGCTGCTTTACATGATTGAGATTCATATGAGTTTTGTATCACTATTCATCTATGTGCTACTCTAGTGATGTTATTAAAGTAGTCTATTCCTCCTCCATGATGTAATGTTGACAGTGTGTGCATCATGAAGTACTTTGTATATGCTATGATTGTGATCTCTTGTAGATTATGAAGTTAACTATTACTATGATGGTATTGATGTGATCTATTCCTCCTTTCATAGTCTGTCGGTGACGGTGTGCGTGCTATGTTAGTACTTGGTATAGTTGTGTTGATCTATCATGCACTCTAAGGTTATTTAAACATGAATATCGAATATTGTGGAGCTTGTTAACTCCGGCATTGAGGGTTCTTGTAGCCCTACACAATTTGTGGTGTTCATCATCCAACAAAAGAGTGTAGAGTATAGCATATATCTATTTATTCTGTTATGTGATCAATGTTGAGAGTGTCCACTAGTGAAAGTATAATCCCTAGGCCTTGTTCCTAAATACTGAAATCACTGCTTGTTTACTGTTTTACTGCATCTGTACTGCCTGCAATATTATCACCATCAACCACATGCCATTTGTAGCAGCAAGCTATTTTCTGGTACCGTTACTACTGCTCATATTCATTCATACCACCTGTATTTCACTATCTCTTCGCCGAACTAGTGCACCTATACATCTGACAAGTGTATTAGGTGTGTTGGGGACACAAGAGACTTCTTGCTTTGTGGTTGCAGGGTTGCATGAGAGGGATATATTTGACCTCTTCCTCCCTGAGTTCGATAAACCTTGGGTGATCCACTTAAGAGAAAACTTGATGCTGTTCTACAAACCTCTGCTCTTGGAGGCCCAACACTATCTACAGGAAAAGTGTTGTGGGTATACTTCATGGGTGTACCATCGACAGTGCCTAGATCCGGCAAGCCCGGGTGGCCCATAGATGGTGGTGAGGCATGTGGCCCATCGGGCGGCCCAGTTGCTGTTGATCCTGACGGAAGATGTCCAGCCCAGGAGCAGGGAGCCGGATCCAACCGACATTGAGGAGGAACCCGGATTCACGGAGGCCCATTAAGGGACCCGGATCCGGTACGACATAGATGGAAGGGCGGATCCTTGGCGTACACGGCAAGACATTGTACCGTAGTTAGGTAACCTGTATCCGGGTAGGACTCTCCATGTAAACCCTAGATCCGTGCGCCTTTATAAGCCGGATCCCGGGAGCACTAGAGGCAAGACCTCAACTCATTGTAACATCGCGAAAGCGCCCAGATAATTCCAGACAAGCAGCAGTAGGCCCTGTCATCGTGCAGGTGTTCCGAAGCTGGGTAAATCGCGTACCACCGTCCCGTGTGCACTCCGCCCTATGGCCCCTACTTCTTCTCCCCCTCGTGAGGATCCCTCCTCCGGGGTACCATCGATTAGGCAACGACAGTTGGCGCCCACCGTGGGGCCTGCGGCGTTTGGAGGCCGGAACCGGGAGGGTTCCGCCATGGGAAGCTACGACGACACCATCGCTGTGGGGCGCGTCCTCTACGCCGGAAATCTGCCGATCGTCCCTCCGGACGAGTGTTGGATTCCGGCTAGGACAAACCCTGTCAAGCTCTCCATCGTCCCAGTTGGCGGCATACACATCTTCATCGGGGAAACCGTCGATTCCGACGGAAACCCACTGGTAAGTAACGCAGACGCGACCGCCGCAGAGCTGGACGCAGTCGCGAAGATCCGATCTGAGATGCAGGAGCTTCCCAAGGAAGATTCCGCCTCGGATCTGGAAATTCCAAAGCCCACCCAATCCGCCCCTGAGCAGGAAATAACGGTGGAAGACCAATGCAGATCCGCCTGGGTCTCCCAGGTGTTAGAAAAGCAGAGGTGCCACTTCCTACACTTCTTGGCCTATACCGCCGGAACCGCCCCTCAAGAAAACGGAGCTGGTCCTGAGCAGGTAGAGGCACCGGAAAACAACGCGGATCCGGATCAGGCTGAGCCTATCGGAGAAAGCGAAACTCCGGTTGAAGAGTCGATTTTGGGTAATCTGAGCCCAATTTCCGGAGATACCCCCTCCATGGATACTGACGAGTTCAACTGCAAGCTAGGGGAGTACGGTTTCGGTGATCAGCCTGAAGTCGACTCCGCCCAGCCTAAGCAAGTACTTGCAACCGTAGCGGCGCTGGGAGAACCTGGATCAGAAGGGGCAACCAACCAATCCGACCCTCAGCCATCCCGCCAAGGATCTCCAATGTCACGGGAGCGACCCCGCAGGGATTCTTCCTCGGAGGAACTCCTGTCACCTGAAGAGATGGTTGCGCAAGCAGGCATAGATGCAGTTTATCGCTCGGATATTCTCAATAAGCCAATAACCCCTGGCGACGCCGCAGATCCAGAGGCTTTAGAGGCCACTAGAAAGGAGATGCTGGCCACAGCCAAGAAGATCGCCAATACCGCAGCTGCTATATTGGATGAGAGGGAAGAAGCTGCGCATCTCATGGATCGCTTTGAAAGACAGGATCGCGAAATCACCGCAACACTCGAGCAAGTCAAGAGTATGAAAAAAGAGTGGGAGGTGAAAATGACCTACGCTCAGGCGGAGGCTGATAGAATCATCAGAGAAGCAATCCCTCCCCGCAGGATCAACTTCGCAACCCCTGTCGAACAGCAGCCGCTCGCAACCCCAAAGGACAATATGACGAAGGCTGCAGAGATCTTGAAGGAAAAGAACGAGGAGATCGACATCGACTACATTCGCACGCTCGTCGCTTCAGCAATGAGGCAGCAGAGCAAGGCAGACACTTCGCGCAGATTGGAATCTAACCCGGAGCATTGCGTCTCCACTGCGCACGACGGTCGCCATCGAGATGACGAATCGCGAACCGGATCTTCGGAACGCAGAAGGATAGCCAGAGAGCACCCAAATCCAATCCCCGTCCCATCAAGGACGCCTCCATCAGATCCAAGAAAGGGAAAGGATGCAATGTACTACGGGCCAGAGACAAGTACCGCAACCCCTCTCCTCCGCCTAATGGTTACCCGCGACCCCCTCGCCGCCGTAGTCCAGCCGGAAACACCAGGCCCCCAGGGCATGGTGGGATTGTTATCCGCGACAACGTGCTGCCAAGAAACAAAAACAGGGAGCGCTCGCCGGAACCTCGCCAGAACCAGAACAACGATCGTGAGCCCGAGCCCAGGAGGAGTCGGAATGAGGAGCGCGACCCGGAGCCTCGCCGGAGCCGCGACCCGGAGCCTCGCCGGAGCCAGAACGACTAGGGTAGCCAGCGCCATGGCGAAGGCAGCCACAGAAGCCGGAGCCAGCACCGGGAAGGCCGAGGAGAATCGGAAGGCGGAAGCAAGAAGTCGGATCGACCACCTCGCAGGTCTCCCTCACCACCACCTAGCGGTGGCGGCGGAGGTGGAGGCGGAGGCGACGGCCGGAGATCTCGCTCTCGCTCACAATCTCCTCGCCACGGCCCGCGCGACGCGCGGGAGCGCCTTAACGAATACAGAACCGACTACATCGGTCCCAAGTGCTTTGGCAGGATGATTCGAGAGGAACCAAAGCCAAGGATGAACCTCAAGCTACCCGGAAACCTGAAGCATTATGATGGCACCGAAAGGCCGGATACCTGGATTGAGGATTACTATAATGCAGTAACCTTCGCCGGAGGAACCCCTAACATCGCCTGCCGCATGCTCCAGTTGTACCTTGTAGGTCCAGCCCGGATCTGGCTCAGTGACCTCGAGAAGAATTCCATCTTTTGCTGGTTCGACCTGAAGACCGCTTTCGAGAAACACTTCAGAGGCACCTACAAAAGACCTGCCACGGCAAGCGACTTGCAAGCCTGCATCCAGAAGAAGGGAGAAACCTCAAGACACTACCTCACACGATGGTTGGCATGCAGGAACGAGTGCGAAAACGTCGACCACACCACCGCCATGTACGCCTTCATTGGTGGACTGCAGAGGGGAGGATTGCTGAGGCATATGCTCACTCGTTTGGCTAACTCAAACAAACTGACTTTGGATGAAATGATCTCCATTGCCAGTGATCATACTGCCGCCGATGATGACGCAGGCGGTGATCTCGCAGCTACAACAATCCCCCTACATCAACAAAAGAAGAACCGTGATAACGGCAACAGCAGCAGCCATAAGCGCAAGAACCCTGATGACCAGAAGAGTGGCGGATCCGAGATGGTCGCCATGGCATTTCAACGCGGAGGTTCAGGAGGCGGAAGAGGACGCGGCCGTGGAGGCGGAGCCGGCAGGGGTCAGCAGCATGGCACTGAAGTCACAGCTGGCGGATCCCGCGCCCCGCAAACCTATGAGGAGTACAGAGACATGCCCTGCCTGGCCCACTTGGATCCGGTTACAGGGAAGTCCACTCACACCAATCGCAACTGCAAGTGGGTCAATGATTTAAAGAACGACCCGGAGGCAGGATACAAGCGAGCCCGGAAGCACCGCCCACGCGGCAAGGGAGGCAAGGGCAAGAACAAGGACAAAGAGGAAGATAGTTCCGAGGCGATGGATGAGGATGATAACTCGCCGGATCCCAAGGCAGGGTCCGCAGGTAAATCCAACCCATTCGAGAAAAAGAGCGTGGGGGCTTACCACACTTTCCTCGAAACCCCAACAGTCCGCGCTGCCAAGTCAGCTACCCGGATCCTGAACGCCACAGTTCCGGCTGTGCCGCAGTATGTCATGTGGTCGGAAGTCCCGTGCACATTTGATAGGGAGGATCACCCTGCCATTGTGCCAAAAGAATGCTACGCCTTGGTTGTAAGTCCCCGCATAGACGGGTATGACTTCTCCAAGTGCCTCATGGATGGTGGAGCCAGCTTGAACATCATGTACCTGGAGACTCTAGAGCGGATGAACCTCACCAAGGAACAGCTCAAACACAGCAACACTGAGTTTCATGGCGTGGTTTCGGGTAAGAAGGCGAATTCCCTCGGCAGCATCACACTTCCCTTGGCTTTTGGCGATGTTCACAATTTCCGCGAAGAGAAGATCACGTTTGAAGTTGTGCCCTTCAAGAGCTCCTACCATGTCATCTTCGGCAGGCCCACCTACCACAAGTTCCACGCAAGAGCGTGCTACATCTACAACAAGCTCAAGATTCCGGGTCCTAAGGGTATGATTACCGTATCCGGAGACTACAAAAAGGCTCATGAGTGCGAGTTAGGCGAAGCCGCCTTCGCAGAAGTCCTGTAATATCCGGAGAAGAGCTGAAAGGCTACAGAGCCGCGGTGGATCCGACTGAAATGCAGACCACCAAGAAGCAGATCTCCGAGCACAAAAACTCCTTCAAGGCCGCGATAGAGACCAAGAAAGTCAACTTCAAGGAAGACGACGATTCTAAGCAGGTCTCGGTCGGAGCCAACATGGACCCCAAATAGGAAGACGCGCTCGTCGAGTTCCTCCGCGCTAACATGGATATCTTCGCATGGCAGCCTTCTGACATGTCCGGAGTACCAAGGGAACTCGCCGAGCACTACCTCAACATAAACCCGGGGGCTAAACCGGTGAAGCAAGCTATGCGACGCTTTGGAGACAAGAAGCGCGCGCCATAGGAATGGAGTTAGCAAAGTTACTAGAGGCAGGTTTTGTAATAGAAGTTATCCACACCGATTGGATCGCAAATCCCGTCCTTGTACCCAAAAAGAACACCGAAATACTAAGAATGTGCATCGATTACTACGGCTTGAACAAACATTGCCCGAAAGATCCGTTTCCCTGCCGCGCATTGACCAAGTCATTGATTCGACGGCGGCGGAACTTCCTGTGTTTTCTTGATGCGTATTCCGGGTATCATCAGATGCGGATGAAGGAGTCCGACCAAAAGGCGGCCTCATTCATCACCCCGTTTGGTACTTACTGCTATGTTACTATGCCTTTTGGCTTGAAAAACGCAGGTGCCACCTACCAACGTACGATGCAGCGGTGCTTGAAGGACCAAATTGGCCGAAACGTACACGCCTACGTCGACGACATCGCGGTCATGACTCGGAAAGGATCCGACTTGATCAGCGATCTCACAGAAACCTTTGAGAATCTCCGTCGGTACAAGATGATGTTGAATCCGCTAAAGTGCGTCTTTGGCGTACCAGCTGGAAAACTCCTTGGCTTCATTGTTTCTAATAGGGGCATTGAAGTTAACCCGGAAAAAATCAAGGCAATTTTGTGCATAAAAAGGCCAACTTGTCTCAAAGATGTGCAACGGCTCACTGGTTGTGTCGCAGCAATCAGCAGGTTTGTTAGCCGTCTTGGCGAGAAGGCACTCCCCCTGTACAAGCTATTGAAGAAAACAGACAAGTTTGTCTGGGACGAGGCAGCAGATGCAGCTCTTCAAGGGTTGAAGGACATACTCACCTCCCCACCTATCCTAGCAGCTCCAGGAGAGTCAGAGCCTATGCTCCTTTACCTGGCAGCCACCAACAGGGTCATCAGCCTCGTCATCGTGGTGGAGCGACAGGAAGAAGGTCACGAGTATGGAGTCCAAAGGCCAGTCTACTATATCAGCGAAGTCCTTACGGAGTCCAAACAGCGCTACCCTCACTTTCAGAAGCTGGCATACGGAGTATTCCTAGGCAGCAGGAAGCTGAGACACTACTTCCAGGAGCATCCAAGAATGCCGTGAGCAAGGCTCCGCTGTCAATGATTCTCAACAACGCTGACGCCACAGGACGCACAGCAAAATGGGGCATCGAGTTATCCGCCTTCGACATCAACTACAAAGCCAGGACCGCGGTCAAATCCCGTGTCTTGGCGATTTCGTTGCAGATTGGACAGAAGCTCCGGATACAAACCTGGAGCCGGAACCTGAGACATGGGTCATGCACTTCGATGGATCCAAGCAGCATCAAGGCTCGGGAGCCGGAGTCACCCTGAAGTCCCCTACCGGAGAAGAACTGCAGTATGTTCTTCAGATACACTTCGAAGCTACAAACAATATGGCGGAATACGAGGCTCTACTACACGAATTTCGCATCACCAAGGAGATAGGGATCAAGCACATTATATGTTGCGGAGATTCAGACCTGGTGGCACAGCAAGTAGCCGGAACCTGGAACGCCAGAAATTCCGTCATGGCGGCCTATAGAGACGAAGTTGACGAGATCGCCAAACATTTCCTTGGATACGAAGTCAAGTATGTCAGGCGAGATGACAACGCAGCGGCAGATATGCTATCCAAGCTCGGATCCGGCAGGAAGCCAATTCCGCCTGGAATTTTCCTGGAGCATCTCCGGATACCCTCGGTGAAGGGCGCTAACCCGGAAAACCCAGAAGTGGTAGTGTCTCCGGCTAGGGAAGTGATGGCTATCATTCCGGCTTGGACATAGCCTTTCCTGGACTACCTCATCGATCAGAAGTTGCCAGAGGACGAGGTCCTCGCGCGACAGATCGTCAGACGAGCAAGATCCTACACAATTGTTGATGGACAGCTCTACAAACGAAGTGCAACAGGGGTATTTCTCAAATACGTCTCCAATCAAGATGGCATTGAAATCCTCAAAGAGATCCATGCAGGGGATTGCGGGCATCATGCCGCCCCCAGGTCACTCGTTGCAAAAGCTTTTCGGCTAGGTTTTTACTGGCTCACAGCTAAAGAAGATGCTGACAAAATAGTCAAGACCTGCCGAGGTTGTCAGTACTACGCTACTCAACCAAACGCTCCAGCCCAAGAGCTGAAGACCATACCTATCACCTGGCCATTTGCGGTCTGGGGGCTCGACATGGTTGGTAAGTTAAAAAGATCATCTCCTGGCGGTTTTGAATACCTTCTGGTCGCTGTTGACAAGTTCAGCAAGTGGATCAAGGCAAAGCCAGTGAGGAAAGCCGATGGTGCTACGGCACTAAAATTTGTCCGCAGCCTCGTGATGCGATTCGTCATCCCACACAACATAATCACAGACAATGGCACAAACTTCGCACAGGGAGAATTGAAGGATTACTGTGAGACGGTAGGGATTCGACTGGACCTTGCATCTGTGGCTCATCCACAATCAAATGGTCTGGTTGAAAGGGCTAATGGCCTAATATTATCAGGAATTAAGCCGCGCCTTGAAGAACCGCTGCGACGAGCAGCTGGAGCTTGGGCTGACGAATTGGAAGCTGTTTTGTGGAGTTTACGAACCACCCCTAACAGATCAACAGGGTTTACCCCATTTTTCATGGTATATGGATCCGAAGCCGTGCTTCCCTCCGACATCATTCACGATTCACCGCGAGTTTCCGCCTACAATGAAGAAACAGCTGACGAGGCCAGACAGCTATCTGTGGACCTGATCGAGGAAGCTCGGAACCTAGCTGACCAGCACTCCGCCATCTACCAGCAGAAGCTCCGACGCTATCACAGTCGTCGAGTTCAGAATCGCTCCTTCATGGCAGGAGACCTGGTCCTCCGCCTTCGGCAGGTGAAAGACCATAAGCTGCAGTCTCCATGGGAAGGACCCTTCGTCGTTAGCAAAGTGCTTCATAACGGGTCATACTACCTTGTTGATTTCCGTGAGCTGAAGGATAGACCTGCTAATTGGCACCGGAAACGCAAGCGTGAGGATCCGGATGACATCTACGACGAAACAGATCGCCCTTGGAACATCGCACAGCTACGTCCTTTCTACACTTAGCGTATTTTTTCCGAGTTACAAACTGTAATAGTTATACATGATCAATGAAATAAAGCTTATGGTTCACTCTCTGAGTCTTTTACCTCCTTTACTTGTTCATTTTTAGATCATGTATGTTTTCCGACTAAAACCGCAGAGCTGGATGTTTCCGCCTAGGCGTGTATTAAAGTTGTGATTTTCAAAAATCATCCTTTAGGACGTAAGCTTAAGTTTTCTGATTAAAATTGCTATATGTTGCGAACTCGTGGATTCCTAGTAGCGATTTCCGGCACCTATGCTTGGGGGCTTGTTTCCGCAGTTATTGACGGATTGCCATTGGGCTTCGTCGCCGCTGGCGAGTGTTTCCGGCTAAGGTCCTCCGGCTCGCGGAAGGTCAAGCGGGCAAGCCGGAAAAACAATAAAATCAGCACTTGCTTTCCAACATAAAACGAAACATGCGCATAATATTAACGGATAGCAGGATAAGTGTTTCCGCCCCATGCATAGTCGTTTCGTTTCCTAGCTACTTAAGAATGTAAAGTCTTATTACAAACCCACTCTGGGGCCAAAATGATGCAACTTGTTTCATTGTCTAAACAGGAACTCTACTCGGAGTCCTCTTCTTCAGATTCCTGGTAGGCGGAGTCGTCGCCGTCGTTGTCACCGGATCCGGCTTCGGAGTCTTCACCAGAGCCTTCTCCGGAATGCTCGACGCTTGACCCGGAGCCTTCGCCATAATACTCTGGCTCACCCTCCCCCTCCTCCTCCTCTACATCGGAAAATCCCTTGGGCAGATCGTATTTGTTATACCAGAACGAGTGATTCACTCGCCTGACAAACAACTGCTCATAGCCCTGGGTTTCCGCAAGGATGGCACCCATGTCGGAACCCTTGGGGGCTCCGCGTGCAACATTCGCAAAGTTAAGCGAGGGGAAGTGAGCCTTGCAGGTGGCTAAGACCAGAGAGGCGACTCCGCGTGCGGAAGATTTTTGCCAGTCCTTGATGAAGTCCGGCACTTGTTCCATAAGATTGGTCATCGTATCGATGATTGTAGTTTTGGCCTTCTTCAGAGACAGAGTCTTGGCGATTCCGCGACAGGCTTCAAATAACGCGTCAATGGAAATCCGCGCTTCATCGTATGCCTCCGTCCTCTTCAGGTTCGACTCTTTTGACCACTCGAAGCCAAGGCTCGCTGTGGAAGAAGGTCCAGTTTCGTTAGAGAGAGAGCATATGAGGTAGTCGAAGCAATGACACGGAAAAACGCTTACGGAAGATAAGTTTGTCGATGGCCTCCGCCTCCGCTTCTAGAACTCTGTTCTTGGCTATCACGGAAAGCACGCGGCCCTGGCTTTTCTCCAGTTTTTCGTTCAGCTCCGCCAGGTCGCGGGCATGCTTCTCGGAGAGCTCCTTCCTCGCCCCAGTCTCCTTATTAGAGGATTCTTGGATGAAGGTTTTGAGGGACTCGTTCTCCGCCTCAAGCACCTTGACCTTGGCGGAAAGCTCATCAAACGAGGAGTGCTTGGCAGTTTCTTCTGAAGGCGGAAAGTTGCACATATCAAACATCATGAACAGATATCAATATACGAACGCAAAGCTTGGAAGACGTACCACGGAGGCGGGTCTCAAGAAGCTGGATAGCATTCTTGCTGTTCTCCGTGCTTTGACGCAGCCCTTCGATCTCCGTGATCTGCTCCAGCACATGAACGCGGAGATCCTCGTGCAATTTCCGCGTCGTCTGAGAAGCAGACAGGAGTTAGCCGGATATTTAAAATCTGGGGGGCTGGCGAGGAATTCAAATTCTTGAAGGAATAAAAAATTTAAATCTCCGCCTAAGGTACATTTTGGAGAAAGCATCGGCTAACACATGTTACTCGGAAATGTCTGACCCAATGCTTGGGGGCTAGTATTACCTGCCGCACTTCTTTGTGCTTGGCGAAAAACTCTTTCAGATCGTTTTCCGGGACGGTGAGCTCTTGCATCTCTTCATCCGATTTCCCCCAGACCTTGTTCAGCATGGCGGAAACTTCCGTATGGCGCTCGGCGAGGGAAAGCTTTTGAAGAGACTGGGTCGGTCGAGGATCCACCCGGATCGCGTTGAAGGCTTGAACGAGCTTTACCTTCTCCTCATATTCTTCCTCGGTGGGCTCCGCGAAAGTGGTGCTTGGTTGATCTTGAGGAGGGGCAGACGAGGAGGCACCCTTGGTGGAATCGCCGTGGTCTGTGGGATCTTCCCGAAGATCTTCAAGGTCAATGATGTCCTTGGGATCCGGCTTCGAAGCAGATGAAGCCTTGGGTGGGATCTCCACCTCTGGAGTAACAGGAACTGAAGCCGGAGACGGCTTGACCTTCTTCTTCAAGACCTTTGGAGCCTTGGGGGGCTGGCTTCCGGAGCTTCAGTAAAAAGAAAAAAGCATAAACAACTAAGGAATTGCTCGTGAAATTAGAACTTGGATCTCGGAAACAGACACTTACCCGGAAGGCTTGAAGAAGTTCTGGATGGCGGGCTGCCCCTTGTTGCTGGTGTTAATCAGCTTGAGGCGTTTCTTTTCCGCCTCCGCTTTCCGAGTTGCCGCAGTGCTAGGCACTTCGCAGGCGCGTTTAGCGGCGGGGCTGGACGGAGCAGGCCTCTTCCTCTTAGGAGGGCGTGGGGCCTCGTGGACTTCCGCCTCCGAAGCAGCCTCCGGATCCGTGTTGCCAATGGAAGGAACCCGGAGAAGAGTTCCGAGTTCACTTTCTTCGAGCGCCTCAAGCTAATGCATGTGTTAAACACTTAGACAAAAAAGTTCGAATACGAAGAAAAGCAATGGACTAAAAAGTCGAGATGACGTACCGCGGTTCCGGAACCCTTCGTGTGGATGTCTTTGTTACACACGTGAACGTGAAGTTCACGCAGAACCTTGATGAGGAGCCAGATCCTCTTGTCGATGGCGTCGGCGGATAAGTTGTCCTTTGTGGCGCGCATTGGGTCGTCGCGCCCTGAGTACTGGAACATCAGCTGGTCCCTGTGTTGGAGCGGCTGGATCCGCTTGGTGAACCAGGAAAGGGTCAAGTCCTTCCCTGACAGCCCCTCCTCCGTGAGCTTGCAGATCCGCCTGACGGCGCGAGTGAGCTGGGGCGACTCGGAGAGGTGGGGGCAGTGCGTCCATGTCGGAAGCTCGGTGGCGGGGCAGTTCTTGAACGATGGCGGTCTCCTTGTGCTCGCCGGGTCAGAAACGTCCTTCAAGTAGAAGAAGCCTCCAGACCAGTACCGCGCGGATTCGTGGCGGTCAGTGTGGTGGTAGACGCGGCCCGGGCAGATCATGAAGGTGATGGATCCGCATGTTGCGAGCTCGGTGGAGTTCCGGATCCTCTCCTTCTTGACGGTGAAGTAGTATTGAAACAGAGGAAGCTCGGGAGTTACCCGGAGATGGCCCTCGCACAGGGTGACGTGATTGCTGATCGCAAGCACGCTGTTTGGAGAGATGTTGTGGGGTTGGAGCCCGTAGACCTTCAGGATCTCCAGGAAGAAGTCCGAAGGCGGAAACGAAAAACCTCGCTCCACCAGTGCCTTCGTCAGCACCATCTCATTGTCCTCCGGAGCTGGGGCTAGTTCATTAGGAACCGACCTCCAGCTTCCGGGTTGCAGGAAGCCCTCCGTCTCGAGGTTCGTCAGCTCCATCTTGGTGGTGGTGCAAGGCCACCATTTTCCCTTGGCTTCAGCGTCCCATTGGCGAGCCTTTGATTTTTTGGCGGCGGCCTCTTCCGCCTTGTGCTCCGCCTGATCCTCCCCGGAGGCCTTCTCCGGGTTAGCGGAAGTCCCTTCAGTTTCCTTGCCGGAATCCTTCGAAGGACCCAGCTTAACTGGAACGAAAGGTGGAGGGGCGGAGGAAATCGGGGTGGCCATGATCGGTTCAGAGGCTGGAGGCGGAGTCGTTGAAGACATCTGAAAAAAATACCGATGGCGGAAATGTTCTTTAGTCGGATCCAACGTCATCTTCCCCAAATTCATCCCTACCAACTACGGCGCGAGAGCGAAGTTCAAGGACTCACCGTAATGGCGTCTGCGGCGGTCGGAGTCGCCGGCGACGAGGTTTCCGCGCGGTGGCTCGCTGATGTTAAGAACAGGATGAACACGACGCGGCGGCGAAGTAACTCCGGCGATGTTCCGGTGAGATTCCGGCACGGCGGAGAGGGAGCTCGCGACGGCGCTTGCCAGAGAGGTGAGAAGGGGGGTGAATGGGGGTTAAGGCGTCGACGGCGGATATTTATAGGCCGGCGGGACGAGATTCGTGCTCCGCATCCTGTGGTCGGAACACAAGCGTCGCACCGTTGGATGCGTGACACGTGTCCTAAACCCTAAGCGGTAAAAATGGCTAGAGATAAGTTACCGCACAAATCGCGCGAAAATGGCGCCAGAATTGGCGGAACCGTTTGAGTCTTTTAAGATTCCGGGTAATTGCGTGAGGATAAGTTGGCTCTCATTCGCGGGCAGGGAGTAACCCGGAAATGTTCTTTGGAACGTCGATGGATGAAGTCCTGCAGGATGGGAGCATTTTCCGGCTATAAGTTGGAAAAAGAAGAAAATGTGAAGTTGGAGTTCTTCAAGTTCCTCCGCGTTACCAACATTTGCCGGAGATCATGATGGACCAGCAAGGTGGAAACAGCGGGTGAAACTCGGAGAACTCTGGGGGCTACTGTTGTGGGTATACTTCATGGGTGTACCATCGACAGTGCCTAGATCCGGCAAGCCCGGGTGGCCCACAGATGGTGGTGAGGCATGTGGCCCATCGGACGGCCCAGTTGCTGTTGATCCTGACGGAAGATGTCCAGCCCAGGAGCAGGGAGCCGAATCCAACCGACATTGAGGAGGAACCCGGATTCACGGAGGCCCATTAAGGGACCCGGATCCGGTACGACATAGATGGAAGGGCGGATCCTTGGCGTACACGGCAAGACATTGTACCGTAGTTAGGTAACCTGTATCCGGGTAGGACTCTCCATGTAAACCCTAGATCCGTGCGCCTTTATAAGCCGGATCCCGGGAGCCTTAGAGGCAAGACCTCAACTCATTGTAACATCGCGAAAGCGCCCAGATAATTCCAGACAAGCAGCAGTAGGCCCTATCATCGTGCAGGTGTTCCGAAGCTGGGTAAATCGCGTACCACCGTCTCGTGTGCACTCCGCCCTATGGCCCCTACTTCTTCTCCCCCTCGTGAGGATCCCTCCTCTGGGGTACCGTCGATTAGGCAACGACAAAAAGAGTTGTGCGTAGACATCAGGCCCCCGTGCCTCCTCCGACTCTGCCCTTCCGCCTACTTATACTCTCCGTCGCGAAAACCCTATTACCGAGAGCCACGATACGAGAAAATTTCCAGAGACGCCGCCGCCGCCAATCCCATCTCGGGGGATTCAGGAGATCGCCTCCGGCACCCTGCCGGAGAGGGGAATCATCACCCGGAGGACTCTACATCACCATGATCGCCTCCGGACTGATGTGTGAGTAGTTCATCCTTGGACTATGGGTCCATAGCAGTAGTGTAACATCCCAAATTTCAATAAAAGAAAGTTAGAAGAATTCCAGAGATTCAAAATTCAGAGCCAACAAAAACTTTTATTTGCATATAGTGCCATGCATATGACTTGTGCATTTGAGTGATATGCCATGATGGTTGTTATTATGTTTATGTGATAAACCCTAAAACCCTAATGTGATCAAGTGAAGATCACAAACCAAATAAATCAAAAAGAGAAAGAAATCAAATAAGAATGAAACCCTAGAACCCTCACATATGGTTTATGCCATTTTTGCAAATCCTTACCCTAGACCATTTTGGTCTTCACCATTAGTTGAATTATGTTACTAAACACTTATTACAACTTTTGGAATCAAAGAAACACACAAAAAAATCAAATTCAAACTCAAAGTGGGATCACATATGATAATGGTCAAATCTGCCATTTATAGGCTGATCCCTACTTTGAGCCCTTGCAATTCAAAATTTTCAAACTAAACTTTCCCAATTCTTTGCACCTCATCCAAGAGCACATCAAGGTGAACAACTTTGGTAAAGACCATCATGCCAAACTCACTTTGGATTAAATTCTATGCTCATGCAAAGTTGGGACTTTTTTATTACGTGGAACAATCTCCAACTTTGCAATTTCGCAATTCTTTGATTTTCTAAATTCCACCACCACACATGTTTGTCTCTGGTCCATTACAACTTAACCAAATACACCTTTTTCAAATTTTTCAACCATATGAATGATACGCGTACAACACGCGTCCGTTGGGAACCCCAAGAGGAAGGTGTGATGCGTACAACGGCAAGTTTCCCTCAGTAAGAAACCAAGGTTTATCGAACCAGTAGGAGGCAAGAAGCACGTTGAAGGTTGATGGTGGCGGAGTGTAGTGCGGCGCAACACCAGGGATTCTGGCGCCAACGTGGAACCTGCACAACACAACCAAATTACTTTGCCCCAATGTGACAGTGAGGTTGTCAATCTCACCGGCTTGCTGTAGCAAAGGATTAGATGTATAGTGTGGATGACGATGTTTGTAGAAAACAGTAGAACGAGTATTGCAGTAGATTGTATTCGATGTAAAGAATGGACCGGGGTCCACAGTTCACTAGTGGTGTCTCTCCCATAAGATAAATAGCATGTTGGGTGAACAAATTACAGTTGGGCAATTGACAAATAAAGATAGCATGACAATGCACATACATGTTATGATGAGTAGTGTGAGATTCAATTGGGCATTACGACAAAGTACATAGACCGCTATCCAGCATGCATCTATGCCTAAAAAGTCTACCTTCAGGTTATCATCCGAACCCCTTCCAGTATTAAGTTGCAAACAACAAACAATTGCATTAAGTATGGTGCGTAATGTAATCAACAAATACATACTTAGACATAGCATTGATGTTTTATCCCTAGTGGCAACAAGACATCCACAACCTTAGAACTTTCTGTCACTGTCCCAGATTTAATGGAGGCATGAACCCACTATCGAGCATAAATACTCCCTCTTGGAGTTACAAGTAACGACTTGGCCAGAGCCTCTACTAATAACGGAGAGCATGCAAGATCATAAACAACACATAGATGATAGATTGATAATCAACATAACATAGCATTCCATATTCATCGGATCCCAACAAACGCAACATGTAGCATTACAAATAGATGATCTTGATCATGTTAGGCAGCTCACAAGATCCGACAATGATAGCATAATGAGGAGAAGACAACCATCTAGCTACTGCTATGGACCCATAGTCCAGGGGTGAACTACTCACACATCACTCCGGAGGCGACCATGGCGGTGAAGAGTCCTCCGGGAGATGATTCCCCCCTCCGGCAGGGTGCCGGAGGCGATCTCCTGAATCCCCCGAGATGGGATTGGCGGCGGCGTCTCTGGAACTTTTCTCGTATCGTGGCTCTCGGTCCTGGAGTTATTATCGACGAAGGCTTCTTATAGGCGGAAGGGTAGGTTTAGGGGCAACGCGAGGGGCCCACACGCCAGGGCCGTGCGGCCAGGGCCTGGGCCGCGCCGCCCTGCTGTGGCGTCGCCTCGCCGCCCCACTTCATTTCCCTTTCGGTCTTCTAGAAGCTTCGTGGAAAAATAAGATCCTGGGCGTTGATTTCGTCCGATTCCGAGAATATTTCCTTACTGGGATTTCTGAAACCAAAAACAGCAGAAAACTGCAACTGGCTCTTCGGCATCTTGTTAATAGGTTAGTGCCGAAAAATGCATAAATATGACATAAAGTATGTATAAAACATGTGAGTATCATCAATAAAGTAGCATGGAACATAATAAATTATAGATACGTTTGAGACGTATCAAGCATCCCCAAGCTTAGTTCCTACTCGTCCCCGAGTAGGTAAACGATAACAAAGATAATTTCTGAAGTGACATGCTATCATAATCTTGATCAATACTATTGTAAGCACATGTAATGAATGCAGCGATTCGAAGCAATGGTAAAGACAATGAGTAAACAATTGAATCATATAACAAAGACTTTTCATGAATAGTACTTTCGAGACAAGCATCAATAAGTCTTGCATAAGAGTTAACTCATAAAGCAATAAATTCAAAGTAAAGGCGTTGAAGCAACACAAAGGAAGATATAAGTTTCAACGGTTGCTGTCAACTTGTAACATGTATATCTCATGGATAGTTGTCAACATAAAGTAATATGATGAATGCAAATATGCAAGTATGTAAGAATCAATGCACAGTTAACACAAGTGTTTGCTTCTAAGATGGAAGGAAATGGGTAAACTGACTCAACATAAAAGTAAAAGAATGCCCTTCGAAGAGGGAAGCATGGATTGCTATATTTGTGCTAGAGCTTTTATTTTGAAAACAAGAAACAATTTTGTCAACGGTAGTAATAAAGCATATGTATTATGTATAAGATATCCTACAAGTTGCAAGCCTCATGCATAGATTACCAATAGTGCCCGCACCTTGTCCTAATTAGCTCGGATTTACATGGATTATCATCGCAATACATATGTTTTAACCAAGTATCACAAAGGGGTACCTCTATGCACTTTGTACAAAGGTCTAAGGAGAAAGCTCGCATTGGATTTCTCGCTTTTGATTATTCTCAACTTAGACATCCATACCGGGACAACATAGACAACAGATAATGGACTCCTCTTTAATGCATAAGCATTCAACAACAAATAATATTCTCATAAGAGATTGAGGATTGTTGTCCAAAACTGAAACTTCCACCATGGATCATGGCTTTAGTTAGCGGCCCAATGTTCTTCTCTAACAATATGCATGCTCAAACCATTCAACTCATGATAAATCACCCTTACTTCAGACAAGACGAACATGCATAGCAACTCACATGATATTCAACAAAGGTGATAGTTGATGGCGTCCCCAGAAACATGGTTATCGCTCAACAAGCAACTTAATAAGAAATAAGATACATAAGTACATATTCAATACCACAATAGTTTTTAAGCTATTTTTCCCATGAGATATATATTGCAAAGACAAAGAATGGAATTTTAAAGGTAGCACTCAAGCAATTTACTTTGGAATGGCATAGAAATACCATCTAATAGGTAGGTATGGTGGACACAAATGGCATAGTTTTTGGCTCAAGGATTTTGGATGCACGAGAAGTAATCCCTCTCAATACAAGGCTTAGGCTAGCAAGGTTGTTTGAAGCAAACACAAGTATGAACCGGTACAGCAAAACTCACATAAAACATATTGCAAGCATTATAAGACTCTACACTGTCTTCCTTGTTGTTCAAACCCTTACTAGAAAATATCTAGACCTTAGAGAGACCAATCATGCAAACCAAATTTTAGCAAGCTCTACGTAGTTCTTCACTAATAGGTGCAAAGTATATGATGCAAGAGCTTAAACATGATCCTTATGAGCACAACAATTGCCAAGTATCAAATTATTCAAGACATTATACCAATTACCACATGTAGCATTTCCCGTTTCCAACCATATAACAATTAACGAAGCAGTTTCAACCTTCGCCATGAATATTATGAATAAAGCTAAGGACATATTTGTCCATATGCAACAGCGGAGCGTGTCTCTCTTCCACACAATCAATGCTAGGATCCAATTTATTCAAACAAAAACAAAAACAAACAGACGCTCCAAGTAAAGCACATAAGATGTGATGGAATAAAAATATAGTTTCACTAGAGGAACCTGATAATGTTGTCGATGAAGAAGGGGATGCCTTGGGCATCCCCAAGCTTAGATGCTTGAGTCTTCTTTAAATATGCAGGGATGAACCACGGGGGCATCCCCAAGCTTAGAGCTTTCACTCTCCTTGATCATATTGTATCATCCTCCTCTCTTGATCCTTGAAAACTTCCTCCATACCAAACACAAAACAACTCATTAGAGGGTTAGTGCATAATCAAAATTCACATGTTCAGAGGTAACATAATCATTCTTAACACTTCTGGACATTGCACAAAGCTACTGAAAATTAATGGAATAAAGAAATCCATCAAACATAGCAAAACAGGCAATGCGAAATAAAAGGCAGAATCTGTCAAAACAGAACAGTCCGTAAATACGAATTTTTTATGTGCACCAGACTTGCTCAAATGAAAATGCTCAAATTTAATGAAAGTTGCGTACATATCTGAGTATTACTCACGTAAATTGGCAGATTTTTCTGAGTTACCTACAGAGAACACTGCTCAAATTCGTGACAGCAAGAATTCTGTTCCTGCGTAGTAATCCAAATCTAGTATGAACCTTACTATCAAAGACTTTACTTGGCACAACAATGCAACAAAATAAAGATAAAGAGAGGTTGCTACAGTAGTAACAACTTCCAAGACTCAAATATAAAATAAAGTGCAGAAGTAAAATCATGGGTTGTCTCCCATAAGCGCTTTTCTTTAACGTCTTTCAGCTAGGCGCAGAAAGTGTATATCAAGTGACATCAAGAGATGAAGCATCAACATCATAATTTGTTCTAATGATAGAATCAAAAGGTGACTTCATTCTCTTTCGAGGGAAGTGTTCCATACCTTTCTTGAGAGGAAATTTATATTTAATATTGTCTTCCTTCATATCAATAATAGCACCAACAGTTCGAAGAAAAGGTCTTCGCAATATAATGGGACAAGATGCATTGGATTCAATATCCAAGACAACAAAATCAACGGGGACAAGTTTATTGTTAACCGTAATGTAAACATTATCAATCCTCCCCAAAGGTTTTTTTGTAGAGTTATCAGCAAGATTAACATCCAAATAACAATTTTTCAATGGTGGCAAGTCAAGCATATTATAGATTTTCCTAGGCATAACAGAAATACTTGCACCATGATCACATAAAGCATTACAATCAAAATCATTGACCTTCAGCTTAATGATGGGCTCCCAACCATCTTCTTGTAGGATAACGTTGCATAGAAAACAAAAATTTTCCTACCGCGAACACGCAATCCAAGCCAAGATGCAATCTAGAAGACGGTAGCAACGAGGGGTTTATCGAGTCTCACCCTTGAAGAGATTCCAAAGCCTACAAGAGGAGGCTCTTGTTGCTGCGATAGACGTTCACTTACCGCTTGCAAAAGCGCGTAGAAGATCTTGATCACGATCGCTCCGGCGCCACGAACGGGCAGCACCTCCGTACTCGGTCACACGTTCGGTTGTTGATGAAGACGACGTCCACCTCCCGTTCCAGTGGGCAGCGGAAGTAGTAGCTCCTCTTGAATCCGACAGCACGACGACGTGGTGTCGGTGGTGGTGGAGAACTCCGGCGGAGCTTCGCTAAAGCACGCGGGAGATATGGAGGAGAGGGGGGCGGCTAGGGTTTGGGAGGGGGTGGCCGGCCACTTCAAGGGGGGCGGCCAGCTTGTGGTCTTGGGGTGGCCGGCCCCCTCCCCTTGGCCCTCATTATATAGGTGGAACACCCAAGAGTTGGTCTACAAGTCTTCGAATAAGACCCCAAACCAAAACCTTCCATAACTCATGAAACCTACCCAAGCTAGGACTCCCACTAGAGGTGGGAGTTCCACCTTTCCTTGGGAGGGGGTGGCCGGCCCCCTTGGGGAGTCCACTTGGGACTCCTCCCCCTTAGGGTTGGCCGGCCATGGGAGGTCCGGGACTCCACCTTCCTTGGTGGTTTCTTCCGGACTTTTCTAGAACCTTCTAGAACCTTCCATAGAACCTTCCGCATCATTTTAATTCACATAAAATGACATTCTATATATGAATCTTATTCTCCGGACCATTCCGGAACTCCTCGTGATGTCCGGGATCTCATCCGGGACTCCGAACAAATATTCGAACTCCATTCCATATTCAAGTTCTACCATTTCAACATCCAACTTTAAGTGTGTCACCCTACGGTTCATGAACTATGCGGACATGGTTGAGTACTCACTCCGACCAATAACCAATAGCGGGATCTGGAGACCCATAATGGCTCCCACATATTCAACGATGACTTTAGTGATCGAATGAACCATTCACATACAATACCAATTCCCTTTGTCACGCGATATTTTACTTGTCCGAGGTTTGATCTTCGGTATCACTCTATACCTTGTTCAACCTCGTCTCCTGACAAGTACTCTTTACTCGTACCGTGGTATGTGGTATCTTATGAACTTATTCATATGCTTGCAAGACATTAGACGACATTCCATCGAGAGGGCCTAGAGTATATCTATCCGTCATCGGGATGGACAAATCCCACTGTTGATCCATATGCCTCAACTCATACTTTCCGGATACTTAATCCCACCTTTATAACCACCCATTTACGCAGTGGCATTTGGTGTAATCAAAGTACCTTTCCGGTATAAGTGATTTATATGATCTCATGGTCATAAGGACTAGGTAACTATGTATCGAAAGCTTATAGCAAATAACTTAATGACGAGATCTTATGCTACGCTTAAATGGGTGTGTCCATTACATCATTCATACAACTAGCACAGTGGCCCTCGCAGATGCGAGGGCATCACCCTTAGTATGTGTATTGTGTTTAAGAGCTAAATCTTAGATTTCATAGTTACTCATAAGGCTAGGATATCAAATTGTAAGGTTCTATAGCCACTATAAATATTGTGCTAAATCTTATTTTTGGTAGAATTAATCACCTTTAATTTAGGGGCACGTGATTAACATCTCAGTTCAAAAACACAATATATTGATGACTATAAGTATATTTTGCAGATGGAAATAGAGTGCGATGTTTTTGGTACTATATATGTGATGTCAAATCATTATGCAAGGTTAAATTTTGGATGTTGAGTCTTTCATCTGAATGTAAAGTTACAAAATATAAATTCCTTTTCGTACAATTTGGGGTCCACCAAATGAATATATAGATACTACTTATACATGGTTATATAATATTATTTTGATGGTCAACTAAAATAATATACAAAGGATTAATACACTTACGTAAATCAACATGTTATGTGTATAGCTACTTTCAATATATTTCTTCATCATTGGTTCCAAATAAATTTTCATTTTCTCTGTATATAATATATACTTCTCAATTATAATAAATATGGTGTGCTACGTTCTCAAAAGGGAACACCACAATTATTAGTTGGGTAAATATTTATTCGGTGTGTAGTTAAGTGACATTTTTTTGACATGATCCAATAGATAAGACAGCAAGAGACTAAAATTATTAACTTAAATTACTCTCATTTATTACCCCTTTTATGAAATACAGTTTTTTACCCCAAAGTTTCAAATTTGACCATTATTTATGGATATATTGCTCAGACTTATATAAAGTAATTCTCAAAAAATTAATATTAGCAAACATGCTGCCTCCTACTCTGCTTGGTCTAGCTCATCTCACTTGTTGCCGCAGCAGCGCTATGTAGCTTTCATACCGGCAAACATTGTTCTTTTCTTAGCTAACATGCCCATGATCAATCGATTGTATTCAATATTTCTTGTTGCTGGTTCAACGATTAAGTGTAGTTTAAGCCGTCTATTATGCAAGTGATATGTCCATGACTATTGTGCGATCGATGATCATATGGCCGTAATCGTAAAAATGGGAGGTTTGTGCACTCTCCTAAATCTTTGACGGTACTCTTATTTTTGAAATCTTGTGATTTTACCTTTTTACACACACTATTGTACACATGGTGGCAATTTCTGCTATAAAAGGCGTTGCTTTATTTTTTGCGACGACAACCTGGTAGTTCCTTTGAGCATAAGTAGCATGCATGTACAAACTGAATGCAAATTACCCGTAATAACTTAGTCCGCACATGTTCAATTTTACAGTTTATTTGAGACGCGTCTCTATCCTGTACCATTCTATGAATTTAAATCTGCGTTCAAAGGAAATGGGTGGTTGTACATAAATTTGTAAATCAGTTTTTTCTTAATAGGTACCCATGATCAATCAATCTGATGTATCTTCGTCAACATGGACTCTTCTTACATGCCTAATATTGGTCTCTTCTTACATGGCTTAGGATCATAGTCCTAAATTTTAAATCTAACCATTCAAAATACATCGGTGTTGAATACGGGTACCTCTTTTCGGGAGTCAAACTTGTCCATCAACATTAAATCATGTTCACGTACTATCAGCGTAATATATTGTCCAGTAAATCTCAGCTGTTATCATTTGATCCCGCAACACGATTAACGGGTAAGATAATTCAAATGATATGGATCAACGTGACGCTTCTTATCTAAAACTCCATATATTGCTTTTAGTATAAAAGTAGATAGACATTCTAAGATTATGATATTGCAGCCTTATGCGGAATGCTTTAGTAAATCGAATTTCGGAATAATATATATATATATATATATATATATATATATATATATATATATATGTCTGCTATTCTCGAACCGGTTCGAGAATAACTATTCTCGAACCCTTTCTGAACTTCCGTTTCTTTTATATGTGAACTTCTCGACGGAACACTGGAATTCCCTGATTTGACGGATAGTGTTTTGAGGATGATTTTCTAACCGTATATCGGATTGATGCATATGATATAGCGTTGGAAAAGTATGGAAATTGCGCAACTTTTTCATTCATAAGTTGTTCCCAAATTCTTCATGGTTCAAAAATAATTTCCAATATACTAAACTCTATTTCGCGGTATTCACAGTTTTCGTACAGTATTTTGGCTGCTATTCTCAAACCATTCGTCGGATTTACGCATGTGATATACCGTTAAAAACGTATGGAAATTGCGCATATTTCTTATTCATATTGTTTCCCCAAATTTTTTACGGTTTAGGAGCAGTTTTAGAAATACTCAAATCTGTTTTCGCGAACTTCTTCAATTTCGTACTATTTTTTGCGCTATTTTCAAACCGTTAGCCAGATTGAGGTGTGTGATATACCAGTGGAAACGTGTGGAAAATGCGAAAAAATTTCGCACTGAACAATTTTCCAAATTATTAACAGTTTAAAAGTAATTTTATAAATACTAAAAATAGTGATGGTCGCCGGCACGCCAACGGTTTGAAATTAACACACCATCGGTAGCCGGGAGAGGCGGGCCGACATGTTGTTGTGAAATTACACTCATATTGGTGTTAACTACTCAAGGAGGGGATCAATTTGGTCAATCAGAGCTCGTATAGACGAATTTTGCACGTAGGATTTCCGCCCGGTAAAAATAGAATATGTGAACAACCCCCTAGATGCAAATGAACTTCGCAACAAGTGTAAGTGAACTTCCGGTCCTAAATTATGATATACTGCACATAGGATTTCCGCTTGTAAAAATAGAGTACGTGAACTACCTCCTACATGCTCGTGTAAATGCATGATCTACTGCAGGCTGATGCATTCCCTCAGAAGTTCCTCTCTGTAGCCAAAGTTGTGTAAAGTTGCAAACTTCTCTGTATTGTGTTTGGAGCTTAGAATTCCAGTACGCTCTGCTTTGGCTACTGCCTCCTTTCTTTCTTATTTTTTTTGTAAAAAATATTAGCATGTAAATTATATAGTGAACTTTCTTAAGCTCTAAGTGTGGATTTACGTTTTGCTATTTACTGTTGGAGAGTGAATTTCTGATACAGAGCTTGTTTAATTAACCTCTTTTATTTTTTAAATATTTAAATCTTCTACTATAGACTTGCTCTAAAGAACAGCCTGGACTATTGGCTCGAGAATTTTGTCGACAAAAAAGCAAACTTCCAGTGTTGTAGTTGGACAGTAAAATAAATGGGGTGGAAATAAACTTCCAATAAAAGGCGAACTGCCCGTACATGCTAAATGAATTTCATGACAAAGACCAAATTTTTGTACTGAAAAAGTGAACTCACGGTTTTCATAAAATGAACTGTTTCCATGTTGTACAATGATCCACTTACATTCGCTCGCGATGTTGGCAAACCACCAATAGGCCAAGAGAAAAAAAATAACATGAAACAAATCCGGTTCACACCACTGATCTAATTTCTCAAGCAAAACAACAAATTGACCTCTCTAAACTACTTGCTCTCTGGACTTCACAAATCTGCCCTCCCGAACTTCACACCTCCGGCACGCCAAGGGCAAAGCATGCTCCCACAAGGCACAGTTGCGCTGTAAAAGGTGAAATCCTGAGCGCATAAGGCAGGGGCGGATTGCACTTGTTCGAGTTTGCAACACCGCCTGTTGATCAGCAGCGGCGAGCTCACAGGACAATGGACATCTTTCTTATCCCAAACTATCACCATCCCACACCAAACTGCAATATGAAAAGAACAACATCAGGTTGATTACCACCGTACAAAAAATATATGCTGGTAAACCAAATATTGTATTTGCTATTATAAGAGAAACTGGAAATGTCATTTCATCTATCCCAAACTGGATAATATCAAGCTTGTATCAGATCTCACTTAGGCATTATAGAACAAAAAGAAATTGAGTGACATAGAAGGGAACTTGACAATAAAAGGTGAAGTGCACTTAGTAGCAAAATCGAAGACTGAAATTGTTGCAGGCGCAGCGCAAGTCGCCAGACTAAAATCGCCAACAGATCAACACTACCATTCTGAATAATGTGAACTATACTAGTCCATACTTAGGTTGGACAACCAAACTTGCATTTTAAATCAAAGCGAACTTCACAGTCTATGAAACAATAAATTTCCAAACAAAAATGAGTAAACTTCATATGTAAACTAGGTGAAATTGTTTTATGTGCTGCAATCATCTAACATTTGCTCAAATACAAAGCTAGCAAACAATCTTCATGTGAAAATTCACACAAGTTCAGACCAGTCAGTGTGCACTTGTATTATTTCAGAGGAAGTGACAGAAAGATCAAAACGAACCTTGACCGTAAATGCGGACGGACTGCACTCCCTGACTATATAAAGCTGAACTGCCTGGAGAAAAGAGACAAAATTCCTTGCAGTCAGTTTCCAGCAGGGATGATCCTGAAGGGCATCTAGCTAGAAGCAGAGCTAGAAGAAAATAACAACATATAACTAGGAGCTCACTTTAATTACTTATACTGTAATAATGCCATGTTTTGGGGTAGACTTCTACCGTGGAAGGTGTACTCCCCATTGGAGCTTCTTGAATGCTGGGGGAGGTGCAGGTTGACTTCCCAGCAACACACACACACTAGAGTGCCAGGGGTGCGGTCGCGTGCTGGACTCCAGGACTGTCGAGGATACACGAGTGAACCCCCAGTGTAGCTGCATATCTGCACATGGAGCTTTACACTGTCAAAAGGAAAAGAAAAAAGTCCAGCTAGCAAGAATATCTAAACTAAAGTAGCAGCAGATGTGAACTTCACGAAATTAGGAGAAATGAACTCCACGGATTAGGAAAAGTGGGCTCTTCATCTCTGCATCTTTATACCTGTTATGCACTTGTGCTCGGGTGCTTCATCCAAACGCGGTGACTTGCAGTGACAACCGCTGGAGGCCGCCGGAAGAACTCCTAGCTCGTTGCAATGCTGCTTGTGGGCACTGTGATGATAGTTAAGTCATATAAAAAAGAAAACTTCACATATAAGAAAAGGTGTACTGCGCCAATCAAGTAATGTGAACTTCAAAAAAGAAATTTCACAGATCTTATCGGCATAAAAATCACAAAAATAGCTCATCCACAAGCAACAATTCATTTTCTAGATTAACATGTATTATTCATTCTAGTAGTGTACTGGTATTGTGAAACAACTACACTTGAAGTAAATGAACAATGTACTGCATGTGTAGTTCTCTTGTCTCTAATTTATAATGAATTTGGATGCACCAGAATGTGAACAAGAGTGAACTTTTGTTCTTCATGTACTGAACCCGTCCAGAACACAGAGTGAACTTCTTTAGAAGGTGCATGAATTTTTTTTCAATAATAGGAGACATAGTTCTTCCCTTTAAATACCTATAGGGCATAAATTTCGCTTACCTTCACAGCACGTTCAGAGAATCCTCGGGGGAGTGTTCGGACACGCGCTCGGGCAAGTCCAGCTGTTCTTCACTGTTCACGGTGGTGTGGACTCTTGACGCCCACATGGTGGACTTCCCGGTGGGCCGCACGACGCAGATGGAAGCGTTGGTAATCGATCATGCGCATCACTGGAGAGCACAGGATGCCACGCTCCATTGAGGTCTGGAGATGGAGGTCTGGAGCGTGCCTCGTAGGAGTTCGGAACATCACTTCTGTTCTGCACCCTCGAGCTCTGCAATAGCAAACTGTCACATTGTGAGAAAGTGAACTTCCACACAAAAATTGTGTGACCTTGCCAACAAAATAATGGACACGACGAACTCCCGGGGAAAAAACATGTGAACTTCATGCATAGATCAAATGAACTAACCAGCTGAAATATATGCAGTTTGTCCGAGTATGTAATCTCTGCATATTTTACATATACAAAGTGTGAACTTTCAAGTGCATATGAATTGAACTTCACGACAAAAGAAATAAAAACTACATGTGCGGCCTAATCGAACAATTTTTTCAATCCAAACTGAACATCCAATAATAAATGAACATCCACTAGTAGCGATGAGGAGCATCACTGCGGCGAGGAGACCTGGCGCAGGCTCCGGTGGACTCCAGCAGCGGGCATTTGAACCAAGTGAGCTTCTGAAAGAAGTTGAGGTGAACTTCCAAAGTATTTTTTCCATAAAAAAATGGAGCTCACATATGTACAAATTGAACTTCCTGAAATTAAAGTTTTAGAATTCACCCAAATACACAATGTGTACTACCCAAATTCGTCTAATAAAGTGGACTCACATGTAAAAGGAAATGGAATATCAGTGACTAACAAAGTGCACACCCCAAGATCAACAGATTTTTTAAAACACAAATTAACTTTCCAAACAAATAAACTCCTAAAAAATGAACTTCAACGACCGACGAAGTGCACTTCTCGACAAATTGGACAGTGTCTGCAAAACTGGGCATTTCACTAGCGTGTATTGGGCAGTACCATGGCTGGCAGTATAGACACATATGTGTGCCTTCTTCCTAGGCCATTATGCTTAGTCTATGCGTGTTTGTTGCAGAAAATCACAGTGAAGCAATTCTTATATTTCGAGATACTAGAGAAATTAACAACATGGTAGTGACATGGAAGTTCAAAGGCGGCAAAGTACTAGCAAAGTCTGGAGCAGATGATAACGAAATGAACTTCAGCGCGTTAAAAATGAAATGAAATGCACATTTTTACATCAAAAGTCTCAAAAATACACAGAATCTGTGGACAGTGTTTTTTCCAGATGACCATGTAGCAGGAATATTCTATCAACTTCGCGAATTAAAAGAAGTGAGCTTCACAAACTTCACAAATAACGAACCACTGTAGCTTAACTAGTGAAATTCCATGAACTTCTACTACCGCATGTCTCTTCACACTTTAACAAACCGCTGTTGCTTTAACTAGTGAACTTCCTATTTTCCACTTTTTTTTACAGTAAATAGAACTTCTATTGCGGTCAAATCAAAGTGGGTGTACACTGCACTGTTTCTCACATTCAGTGTCCTCCATCATCATTTCATACCATTATATACATCCGTATATGCACTTGGTTTTACTAACAGACTGGTTTATGAAAGTGGTGTATGAAGCAATGGCTTGTTGGGAGACAAACTAAGAAGGAAAAAGGAAATGACAAACCTGAGTTGGACAACCGTGGGCTATCATGAATTGTAATTAACTGCAGTCTACGATTTTTTTAACTGGACTTGTCATATTTTTTAACGAGCTTCTAGCTCTGCCAGAGTGAAATCTCTGATAGCATATAACAATTTATTGACAAAGGAAACTGAACTTCAGCAACGGACAATGTGCACTTCAGGACCAAAACTAAAACTTGAGAATATGCACTTCAGTGAGAATTGCAAGATGTTCTACAGAAGTTCTTAACTAATTCCATGTAAATAAGGCTTAGTTTGGCAAAAAAGTTTTTCTAAAACTAAAGTATTACAAAACTAAAGTATTTCAGTGCACAACGGAAGAATACTGCAGTTTCTTAAAACCGAAGTATTCCTCAGGTTTGACAAAAAATGCAAGGTGTTTGAGAAGTGTTGTTTTACTGTAAGAATATAGTAGAATTATATCTGGGGTAAAATTTGACTCGTTGACTTGACATTGCCACCAATAATATTCCTGCTAGACACTCCGCAGAATCATAAATAATATAACCTCACTAGGATTAGCACATGTTAACACAACTAGCTAGTTAAATAGTGGATCACTATAGCATTCGAATTTAGTCGTGCCTAGCTGGGCTAGCTACATAGAACTAATGACCGTTTGCAAGCATACAACGGACAACAGATAGAATATCTGGGGTCTCAATTACCTTTTGATGCTGGGATCCTCCATCTGAACTTCTAATGGACTCCACCGGCCGGACAACAAATAGAGAGTTGTCTGGTGCTTCCCAAATTCCTATAAATATAAAAGTGAACTTGTCAATAGAAAAATAGTGAACCTCTATTTTCTTTCTATCAGCCACACATCAATAACAACAGAACGCATCAAACGAACTCCCCCAAAATAAAAAGTAAACTTGCCATTATACACAAAGTGAACTGCAGGTGAATCTGACACAAAGATATCAAAAATTGGTAGTAAACTTCAATCCGGGATCAATCCGGGATCATCAATGCCTTGATTATACATAATATAAAGACTGAATAATCCATCAATCCGCGATCATCTAAACTAAGTAAACTTCATGAATAATCTATCTATCATGGATCATCTAAACTGTAGTATATGACAAGTGAACTCCACGTAATAGGATGAACTGAACTTCAGAAAATGTAGACCTAAACCATGCAACAGATGAACTAAGTTGCAGAATAATAGCAAAACTTAACACCAAATCGGAAAGTGAACTGCTATTTCTGCCTGGGTCATGGGAATCAAGATTCTGTTGCAATAGGGCAGCGCCAAAGATGCGTAGTGGCGACGCTCGCGAGAGTTCTAATCTGAACGCCTTGCGGGATGCAGGATTAGTCCGCGCACTGCTGGAGATGGATAGGTGAAGGCCGATGTAGTTGGGGAAGGAGGTTGGGGCATCTCCCATGGTAGGTCGGAGATGGCACTGCGCTGAAAAAATCCGGTGGGAGGCACGCCGGCAACCGGTCGAGCTGAGCGGCGGAGCACCGGACAGGGGACAAGTACCTTGCTGTGGAGTTCGGCCGGGGATGCGCGCGACGTCAGGGAATCAGAGGGCGGCGGGCCGACGAATTAGGAGGTCCTCTTCCTCAGGTGGTCGCCGGCTCCATCGCGGGCTGCCTCGTGCTGGCTCCCGCCGGCGCTGCGAGGCGGGCCTCCGTCGGGGAAGAAGGAAGGCCGCGACGCGGGCTGTCGCCGGGAAGAAGGCATAGCGGGAGTTGGGCTCGGAGCGGCGTCGCGGGCTGCCGCCGGAAGAAGGCGTAGCGGGAGCTGGGTCGGGCGGCCAGCGGGCTCTCGCAGGGAAGAAGGCGGAGAGGGAGTCAACCGGGGTTGGGGCGGCGCGATGCCCCCGTCGGTGGGAAAGAAGGTCGGGAGGAGATTGGGGAGTTCGGGTGCGGGTTGTGTGGTTTGAGGCAGGGGGATCGGCGGAGATTTTTCTCGCGGGCTGTGCGTCGGGTGGTGGGTCGGTTGGGTTGGGTTTTCGGAAGGATGCAAAGGGGGTTCGAGAATAGCTATTCTAGAACCACTCTTAAGGGGGTTCGAGAATAGTCCAGTTCTATATATATATATATATATATATATATATATATATATATATATATATAGGATAAATACTTTCTACTCCCGGGTGTAACTACACCCACGTCTCATATACTACCATACGGAAGTATATAACATACTTTATTGGTTTGAGTATGTTCGTACACTATATCTAAGATACTCCATACCAACTTTGGTGAAAAAAAATTAAATGCACCCATAGTTTGCACTATATATACAAAAGACATGCATATTTATACGTAAAGAACTAGTGTACGTAAAAAAGTGTACATACTACATACAAAGTAGTATATATACTACCAAAATATTCTTATATACTTCATACTACATGTATATACTCTTCGGTATGATAGATACTACCTAGATTGTGTGAAACACACGTGGGAGTAACTACACCCGGGTGTAGCATGAATATGTCCTATATATATATATATATATATATATATATATATATATATATATATATATATATATATATATATATATATATATATATATATATATATATATATATATATATATATATATATATATATATATATATATATATATATATATATATATATATATATATATATATATATATATATATATATATATATATATATATGTTTTGCAAAAATGGATTTTATGAATATTTAAATAAATTTAATATGTAGATGTTTCATAATTAATTTTCTACTCAATCATGCACAGTAGACTCACCTATGTATTTATCGTTTATACTTTTTTATATTACATAAAAAGCAATTCTTTCCACCTAAACGCCTTCTTTTAATTTTCTGGTTAGGTTTAGCATTTGAGGTAGATAATCGTGTGTACAATTTTTACTTATATTTTGAGAGAACTCACATATTGCTATTGAGCTAGGTAGGTAGTGTAAGTCATTTTTCTCCCGAACAGATTCAGCTAGCATGTGCGCCTATTTCAACCCTATTTACATCGCAAAAATAAAATGTTTTCTTGCCGAAGAGACTCGGCTAGCTAGCATGTCTTTTTTCTAGAGCAAATGACTATTCGTACGGTGAACCGGAAAACAATCGTGTGGAAGAGGGACTCTAATTCCTTGGATTACACAAATAATGCAAACCTACCCATTTAAAGAAAAAACGTATGTGTGAGGGACTCTATTTCTCTTCAACTCCACGCATGTTACGAATCTAGCAATTGGATGATCTATCTCAATATTGTTACGTGATTTAGAAGATTACATGGGGATGGCCCCATGTGCTCTTTTTTTTTGGCATGGACGCTGGTGGTTATAAATCATGTGGAGATGGCTCCACGTACGCACCAGTGGTGTATTTTGGTACGTGTCAAGTTTTACGTAACATATATTGGCTTTAAATCTGAACCACTAAAATTAAGATCAACGCATTATATATTTTAAGCATATGTGGATTAACCTGGTGTCTCCGTTAAAGCCTCTTATATTGCTTTTAGTATATAATAGATGACATAACCTTGTTATTAATAACATCCAATGTTCATGATTATGAAACTAATCATCCATTAATCAACAAGCTAGTTTAAGAGGCATACTAGGGACTTCTTGTTGTCTACATATCACACATGTAATAATGTTTCGGTTAATACAATTATAGCATGATATATAAACATTTATCATAAACATAAAGATATAAATAATAACCACTTTATTATTGCCTCTAGGGCATATCTCCTTCAGTCTCCCACTTGCACTAGAGTCAATAATCTAGATTACATTGTAATATACCTAACACCCATAGCATTCTGGTGTTGGTCATGCTTTGCCCTAGGGAGAGCTTTAGTCAACGGATCTGCTACATTCAGATCAGTGTGTACTTTGCAAATCTTTACTTCTCCAAATTCGATGTACTCGCGAATTGAGTGGTAACGCAGCTTGATATGCTTCAGCCTCTTGTGTGACCTTGGCTCTTGTGCATTGGCGATGGCACCCATGTTATCACAGTAAATGATTAATGGGTCCAATGCACTAGGAACCACACCGAGCTCTACAATGAACCTCTTCATCCATACCGCTTCTGATGAAGCCTCTGAAGCCGCTATGTACTCTGATTCTGTTGAAGACTTCGCCACCGTGCCTTTGCTTCGAGCTTGCCCAGCTTCTGCGGCACCATTCAATATAAACACGTACCCAGACTGTGACTTAGAGTCATCAGGATCAGTGTTCCAACTTGCATCGGTGTAACCACTTACAACGAGCTCTTGGTCACCTCCATAACAAAGAAACATATCCTTAGTTCTTTTCAAGTACTTCAGGATATTCTTGACCGCTGTCCAGTGTTCCATTCCTGGATCACTTTGATATCTGCTAGTCAAACTAACAGCATGTGCTATATCCGGTCTAGTACATAGCATGGCATACATGATAGATCCTACTGCCGAGGCATAGGGGATATTACTCATCCTTTCTCTTTCTTCTGCCGTAGCCGGTCCTTGAGTCTTACTCAAGACCTTGCCTGGTAACATAGGTATGAACCCTTTCTTACTTTCGTCCATTCTAAACTTCTTTAGAATCTTTTCCAGATATGTACTCTGTGATAGCCCTATTAGGCGTCTTGATCTATCTCTATAAATCTTGATGCCTAATATATACGATGCTTCACCAAGGTCTTTCATTGAAAAACTATTATTCAAATAACCTTTTACACTGCTTAATAGTTCTATATCATTCCCGATCAATAATATGTCATCTACATATAATATCAGGAATGCTACAGAGCTCCCACTCACTTTCTTGTAAATACAGGCCTCTCCATGACACTGTATAAACCCGAAGTCTTTGATCACCTTATCAAAGCGTCGGTTCCAACTTCTTGATGCTTGCTTCGGTCCATAGATTGAACGCTGAAGTTTGCATACTTTGTCAGCATTTTTAGGATCGACAAAACCTTTGGGTTGTACCATATACAACTCTTCCTCAATGTCTCCATTAAGGAACGCCGTTTTGACATCCATCTGCCAAATCTCATAATCGAAAAATGCAGCTATTGCTAACAAAATCCTCACAGATTTTAGCTTCGCTACAGGTGAGAAAGTCTCATCGTAGTCAACTCCTTGAATTTGTCGGAAACCCTTTGCGACAAGTCGAGCTTTATAGACAGTAATATTACCATCAGCATCTGTTTTTCTCTTGAAGATCCATTTATTCTCGACAGCCTTTCGGCTATCAGGTAAGTCTACCAAAGTCCATACTTTGTTATCATACATGGATCCCATTTCAGATTTCATGGCTTCTTGCCATTTGTTGGAATCTGGGCTCATCATCGCTTCTTCATACGTCGCAGGGTCCTTATCATTGTTATCTACAATCATGACATTTAGACAAGGATCATACCAATCAGGAGTGGCACGTTCCCTTGTCGATCTGCGAGGTTCAGTAGTTTCCTCGTTCGAAGTTTCATGATCATTATCATTAGCTTCCTCTGTTGCCGGTGTAGGTGGTACAGGAACAACTTCGATCTTTGCGCTACTCTGATCAACGAGTATAGATTCATCAATCTCATCGAGTTCTACTTTTTTTCCAGTCACTTCTTTATTGAGAAATTCTTTCTCAAGAAAGGTTCCGTTCTTAGTAACAAAGATTTTGCCTTCGGATCTGTGATAGAAAGTGTACCCTATAGTTTCCTTAGGGTATCCTATGAAGACGCGTTTCTCCGCTTTGGGTTCTAGCTTGTCCGGTTGTAACTTCTTTACATAGGCTTCGCAACCCCAAACTTTCAGGAACGACAGCTTAGGTTTCTTATTAAACCATAATTCATACGGTGTCGTTTCTACGGATTTTGATGGTGCTCTATTTAAAGTGAATGCGGCTGTCTCTAATACATAACTCCAAAATGATAACGGCAAATCAGTAAGAGACATCATAGAACGAACCATATCTAAGAGAGTTCGATTACGACGTTCGGACACACCGTTTCGTTGTGGTGTTCCCGGCGGTGTCAATTGTGAAAGTATTCCGCATTTCTTTAAATGCATGCCAAACTCATAACTCAGATATTCACCTCCACGATCAGATCGTAGAAATTTAATCTTCTTGTTACGTTGATTTTCTACTTCACTTTGGAATTCCTTAAACTTCTCGAAAGTTTTGGATTTATGTTTCATGAAATAGATATACCCATATCTACTCAGATCATCTGTGAAGGTTAGAACATAACGATAACCACCGCGCGATGCTACGCTCATTGGTCCGCACACATCGGTATGTATGATTTCCAATAAGTCAGTAGCTCGCTCCATCATACCAGAAAATGGAGTCTTAGTCATTTTTCCCATTAGACATGCTTCGCATCTATCAAGTGACTCAAAGTCAAGTGATTCAAGTAATCCATCTTTATGGAGTTTCTTCATGCATTTCACTCCAATATGACCAAGACGACAGTGCCACATATAAGTAGAATCTATAACTAATAATAAAGAAAATAAGGTTTCTTGTTCGTCCGTCCGTACTTACCCCTGAAGTTGTAATTAAATACACCCTTGCGCCACCGGTAAGTCTAAAACAACGTGATACTATACCGGTTCATTGCTAAAAGGGTCGGTCTATGTTTCTCCGTCGGGATCGGGAGAGAGATTGCTAGATCCAATCGAGACTCCAATTCTGACACAAGAAAGGAAGTAAATCCTGGCTTAAAAATCTAGCGCTCCTAGCGTTTCCTCCATCGATTTTGGCGTGCTCCAAATTCGTCGGCGCCACGGCGGCGCACCGGCTCTCCCACCACTCCTGATTTCACGCCGCCCAGCTCAGGGACTCGGCTGCCTCTTGTTGCGGGAGTCGCCGCCACCTCCCGACTGCATCGACATAATCCCAATACCCGTCGCAGAGGCTATGCCCAGATCGACCAGGGCCGGGAGGAGCATAGCCCAACTGCCCAAGGTCGTCGTCGATCCTTTCTTTACCATGCCGCCGAACCCAGTGTTAGCCGGCAAGGGGCGACGACTATGGCCAAGGCCGCCATCGGCCTGATGCAGCAGGCAGGAGCGGAGCACATATGGTCAAATATGTAGATGAGCAGCTGAACAGGAGGGTGATGTTCTCTGAAAGAAATATTTAAGGTTATCAGCAACTGAAGCAGAGGAAATATGGGTATGAGTGCGATGGTGTTATTTGAACGACGACTGCTGGCAAAGCGGGGCAAATTTCAGACGTGGTGTAGTATGCGGAGAGCCTGAAGCGATTGACATAATCGTGCTTCACGAGCGGTAGCAGTTCAGGCCATGGTTGGTGCCGTGATGCTCCAGGTTAGTAGTCTCAAACATATTGTATTTCATACATCAGATCGGTCTAAAATATACAGGATTTGGGACTAAGTTTACTCATAGGATGTTCCAGAATCTAAACGACACATTTGATTGGAATCGGGAATCACATAGGCCAACTACTGATTTCATCAATTTAAAGAAGCCCAGTGGATTTAGTGTTTGTTTATCAAAACAATCATGGTCTTGCTTCTCCAAATCTTGCTGTTTAAATTTGACCGAACTATCTCTTTGGAACTACTACAATATGGATGTAATTAAAGCTTGCTTTGCAGGAATTGCTGGCAGCGTTGTTGTGCTTCCGAGCAATCTACATCAAAATATATTCTGCTGTTTGTTGGTTAACAAAAAAATTTGTTCAAAAATTTATGTCTCGACCTTCACTGCTACAATAACATAATCCACAAGCAAATAATTTTACTTCGTCGCTTCTTTATATGCTCTTTCAACAACGGTAATAGGATCAATATGACCACAGTTAGAGATCATGTATTTAACTGTGAAATAACATTGTTGACTGTAGAAACTTTAATTTCTTGCAATATGATTGGGGAGATAGTATAAGATATCAACCTTTCCTAATAGTGAGGTTATAGTCTATGTAATAACTTTTTTTTTTCATTTTTGCTTTTTGCACCTTTCTTTCTACAGTATTTTAATCCGTTCGAGGTTGGATTACTGAGTCTATTTCTAAAGATGTTTGTGGATGTTATTCATGATACTTGTTCTAGGTTCGGTTGTATTATATGTATTGGTCAAGAAAAAAAGTAAGTTCTATTGGTTAGGAGGACGTTGAGAGGGGAAAAACAACTTAAGCAAGGACGGCGCCCACGCTCGAAGAGCAAGTTCCAGGAGGTGCCAAAGACTGGAGTCAGTTTACAGGATGTTGCCGAGGCGCGCCGACCAGGCCATCTCGAGCTGCAAGAGAATGTCAAGTTTTCTGAAGAAAACTGACAAGTACACCGCGCTGGGGAGCCGTTCTTCTCCAGCGCCGCGTCGGAGTTCGTCGAGCACTTCGTCTGAGTGGCCACATCCAGGGTGAAGGATCTGCAAACTGCTCGAGAAGGTCAACGGCAAGGCGCCAGTGCATGGTATTCAGATAAGATCGAATCCATCGAAGGCAGCATGGTGCCAGGATAGGTGGTGAAAATAATGAAAAGGAGCAGACCATCATCCAGCTGCTCACGGATATGGATGGGCTTCTCTTGAAACAACGGCGTTGCCCTGCTCTGAGATTATTGAGTGCGCGTTGGAATGAAGTACCTCTTGCTTGTTTCATGCAGATTAGGTTGATAACGTGAGATGAACTCGCTATGTCACTTGACAAGCGGCGTAATCTAGATTCAGCGATTATTAGCGTTCAGTGTTCTCATGCTTCAGTATATGTCCATCGCATTATTTTAGAGAATTAAACTAATGGTGGTAGATCAATTGACAATTTTCTTTGTCTTCATAGTTACATGGATTAGCCATGCAGACATAGGGATTGTCTGATGATTTACTTCGCAATTTTTGCTACTTTGGTTCCGGTTCTTTTTGTGATAATGTGATCTGTAGGTGTCATACTTGTTCAAGGACGTAAAAATTCTGGACATTGTGATCTTTCATGCTACCCTATGATTTGCTGAATCTCTGATTTATTTTCTCATACTATATATTGAATTCGATGTTTTAAATATAGTCCCTGGCACACTATAGACTACAATATGTACACTGTGTTGTTCTACGCGTGTTCTTAAATATGTGTTCGCAATGTAGCAAAGAGGAGCTAAAATTGCAGATGATATTATCAAGAGCGGAGATGTAAACAAACAAATTGCGACGAGGAGACCATACAAAAATGTAGTGTCCGGAACAAAGTAGTCAATGTGGAGTCTACTTTTTGCATTGCTATTTTTCATTCGATTAATTATGTTGGTCATGAGTAGGAGAAAATAAGAGCACCTTTGTCGATGGTGTCACAAATAAGAAGTGTCATCACGGATGATTTGCTGGTGCATTTGGGTGGTTTTTTACCCGGTGCAACGCATGGGCAAATTTACTAGTTATCACTTAATTTAATTCGCTTAGCATCAACGTTATGTATATGCGTATCACTACTATCGAGATCTAACAGAAATAAGCCATTCTTTTCTGGTGCTCGACCATAAAAGATATTATTCATAAAAATAGAACAACCTTTATTCTCAGACTTGAATGAATAACCGTCTTGCATTAAACAAGATCCAGATATAATGTTCATGCTCAACGCAGGTACAAAATAACAATTATTTAGGCTTAAAACTAATCCCGAAGGTAGATGTAGAGGAAGTGTGCCAACTGCGATCACATTGACCTTGGATCCGTTTCCAACGCGCATCGTCACTTCATCTTTCAGTAGTCTCCGTTTATTCTTTAGTTCCTGTGTCGAGTTACAAATATGAGCAACCGAACCAGTATCAAATACCCAGGTACTAGAACGAGGACCAGTGAGATAAACATCTATAACATGTATATCAGATATACCTTCTTTCTTCTTCTTGACAAGGCCGCTCTTCAGATCAGCCAGATACTTGGAGCAATTACGCTTCCATTGTCCCTTCTCCTTGCAGTAATAACACTCAGCATCAGGCTTAGGGCAGTTCTTAGGTTTCACAGGAGGCGTGGCAGCTTTCTTGCCATCCTTCTTGAATTTTCCCTTAGACTTGCCCTGTTTCTTGAAACTGGTGGTCTTGCTGACCATCAACACTTGGTGCTCTTTCTTGATCTCAATCTCAGCAGCTTTTAGCATGCCAAAGAGTTCAGGTAACTCCTTGTTCATGTTCTGCATATTGTAGTTCATCACAAAGTTCTTGTAACTTGGTGGCAGTGATTGAAGGACACGATTAATCCCCAGTCTGTTAGGAATCACTATTCCCAAGTCACTGAGTTTCTTCGCATGCCTGGTCATGGCGAGCATGTGCTCACTAACGGAGCTGCCTTCTTCCATCATGCAGCTGAAGAATTGTTTCGATGCTTCATAGCATTCCACGGCCGCATGAGTCTCAAAAATAGCTTTCAGCTCTTTCATCAACTCATGAGGATCGTGGTGCTCAAAACGTTTTTGAAGATCGGATTCCAGACTACACAAGATGGCACACTGAACTTGAGAGTACCGAATTTTCCGAGTCTCGTAAACAGCTTTTACTTCATCGGTTTCAGTTTCTGCAGGAGGGTCACCTAGCGGTGCATGAAGCACATATTGCAGATTTCCGCCAGAGAGGAAGATCCTCACATGACGGAACCAGTCGGTGAAGTTGCTACCGTTGCTCTTAAGTTTTTCTTTCTCTAGGAACTGGTTAAAATTGATTGGGGATGCCATCTCTACAACATATATTTGCAAAAGTTTAGACTAAGTTTATGACAAATTGAGTTCAAATTTTAATTCAACATAATTAAAAATCTAGGTGAACTCCCACTCAAAACAATATCCCTCGCATTGTCTTAGTGATCACACGAACCAAATCCACCGCACCTATGTCTGATCATCACGAGACAAGGTGTGATTTCAATGGCGAACACTCAAAGTGTTCATCATATCAACCATATGATTCATGCTCTACCTTTCAGTATCACTTGTTCCGAGACCATGTCTGTACATGCTAGGCTCGTCAAGGCCACCTTAGTATCCGCGTGTGCAAAACTGTCTTGCACCCGTTGTATGAACTTGTTGATTCTAACACACCCGATCATCACGAGATGCTTCTAAACGACAAGTCATGGTAACGGTGCTACTAAGGATGAACACTTTATTATCTTGATATTTTAGTGAGGGATCATCTTATAATGCTACCGTCGCGATCTAAGCAAAATAAGATGCATAAAAGGATTAACATCACATGCAGTTTATATGTGATATGATATGGCCCTTTTGTCTTTGCGCCTTTGATCTTCATCTCCAAAGCACGGACATGATCTCCATCATCTTCGGGCATGATCTCCATCATCGTCGGCGTAGCGTCAAGGTCAATGGCGCCGTCTTCATGATTGTCCTCCATGTAGCAACCTTTACAACTACTTTGAAAAACTACTCAACATGAAATTTAAAGACAACCATAAGGCTCCTGCCGGTTGCCACAATACAATAATGATCATCTCATACATATTCATCATCACATTATGGCCATATCACAACACCAAACCCTGCAAAAACAAGTTAGACGTCTCTAATTTGATTTGCATATTTTACGTGGTTTAGGGTTTTCGAGAGAGATCTAATCTACCTACGAACATGAACCACAACGTTGATACTAATGTTTTCAATAGAAGAGTAAATTGAATCTTCATTATAGTAGGAGAGACAGACACCCGCAAAGCCTCTTATGCAATACAAGTTGCATGTCGAACGAGGAACAAGTCTCATGAACGCGGTCATGTAAAGTTAGTCCGAGCCGCTTCATCCCACTATGCCACAAAGATGCAAAGTACTCAAACTAAAGATAACAAGAGCATCAACGCCCACAAAACCATTGAGTTCTACTCGTGCAACCATCTATGCATAGACACGGCTCTGATACCACTGTAGGATAACGTTGCATAGAAAACAAAAATTTCCTACCGCGAACACGCAATCCAAGCCAAGATGCAATCTAGAAGACGGTAGCAACGAGGGGTTTATCGAGTCTCACCCTTGAAGAGATTCCAAAGCCTACAAGAGGAGGCTCTTGTTGCTGCGGTAGACGTTCACTTGCCGCTTGCAAAAGCGCGTAGAAGATCTTGATCACGATCGCTCCGGCACCACGAACGGGCAGCACCTCCGTACTCGGTCACACGTTCGGTTGTTGATGAAGACGACGTCCACCTCCCGTTCCAGCGGGCAGCGGAAGTAGTAGCTCCTCTTGAATCCGACAGCACGATGGCGTGGTGTCGGTGGTGGTGGAGAACTCCGGCGGAGCTTCGCTAAAGCACGCGGGAGATATGGAGGAGAGGGGGGCGGCTAGGGTTTGGGAGGGGGTGGCCGGCCACTTCAAGGGGGGCGGCCAGCTTGTGGTCTTGGGGTGGCCGGCCCCCTCCCCTTGGCCCTCATTATATAGGTGGAACAACCAAGAGTTGGTCTACAAGTCTTCGAATAAGACCCCAAACCAAAACCTTCCATAACTCATGAAACCTACCCAAGCTAGGATTCCCACTAGAGGTGGGAGTTCCACCTTTCCTTGGGAGGGGGTGGCCGGCCCCCCTTGGGGAGTCCACTTGGGACTCCTCCCCCTTAGGGTTGGCCGGCCATGGGAGGTGGAGTCCCGGTGGGACTCCACCTTCCTTGGTGGTTTCTTCCGGACTTTTCTAGAACCTTCTAGAACCTTCCATAGAACCTTCCGCATTATTTTAATTCACATAAAATGACATCCTATATATGAATCTTATTCTCCGGACCATTCCGGAACTCCTCGTGATGTCCGGGATCTCATCCGGGACTCCGAACAAATATTCGAACTCCATTCCATATTCAAGTTCTACCATTTCAACATCCAACTTTAAGTGTGTCACCCTACGGTTCGTGAACTATGCGAACATGGTTGAGTACTCACTCCGACCAATAACCAATAGCGGGATCTGGAGACCCATAATGGCTCCCACATATTCAACGATGACTTTAGTGATCGAATGAACCATTCACATACAATACCAATTCCCTTTGTCACGCGATATTTTACTTGTCCGAGGTTTGATCTTCGGTATCACTCTATACCTTGTTCAACCTCGTCTCCTGACAAGTAATCTTTACTCGTACCGTGGTATGTGGTCTCTTATGAACTTATTCATATGCTTGCAAGACATTAGACAACATTCCACCGAGAGGGCCCAGAGTATATCTATCCGTCATCGGGATGGACAAATCCCACTGTTGATCCATATGCCTCAACTCATACTTTCCGGATACTTAATCCCACCTTTATAACCACCCATTTACGCAGTGGCGTTTGGTGTAATCAAAGTACCTTTCCGGTATAAGTGATTTATATGATCTCATGGTCATAAGGACTAGGTAACTATGTATCGAAAGCTTATAGCAAATGACTTAATGACGAGATCTTCTGCTACGCTTAAATGGGTGTGTCCATTACATCATTCATACAATGACATAACCTTGTTATTAATAACATCCAATGTTCATGATTATGAAACTAATCATCCATTAATCAACAAGCTAGTTTAAGAGGCATACTAGGGACTTCTTGTTGTCTACATATCACACATGTAATAATGTTTCGGTTAATACAATTATAGCATGATATATAAACATTTATCATAAACATAAATATATAAATAATAACCACTTTATTATTGCCTCTAGGGCATATCTCCTTCACTTCTAACTTCCTAGGAATAGAAGTTTCAAGTTTTAGTTTCTCTTCTATAGCTTTTATGAGAGCATTTGTAATATGTTTTGTAAAGGCCAAATTTATAGCACTAGCATTGGGACTTTTAGCAAGTTTTTGTAAGAACTTTATAACTTCACAGATGTGACAATCATCAAAATCCAAACCATTATGATCTAAAGCAATGGGATAATTGTCCCCAACATTTGAAAAAAATTCAGCAGTTCTATCACAAGCAGTTTCAGCAGTTTCAGGCAGTTTTGCAAGCTTTGCATTAGGAATAGAAACATTGCCAACACCAATCATTTTACCATTGATAGTAGGAGGTGTAGCAACATGTGAAGCATTTTCATTGCTAGTGGTGGTAATAGTCCAAACTTTAGCTATCTTATTCTCTTTAGCAATTTCTTCTTTCTCCCACCTAGCACGCAATTCGGCCATCAATCTTATATTCTCATTAATTCTAACCTGGATGGCATTTGTTGTAGTAACAATTTTATTATCAATATCCTCGGGTTTAGCAGCCATTTTATTAATTAAGGAAGATTGTGACGCAGACATGTATGAGATTCGGTTTTCAGCATTTGAAATCTTAGTTTGCAAACCCGAAATCTCCATATTCAAATTTTCAAGTTGATTTCCTATATTTTTCAACAAGGTAGATTGTTCATTCATAGTTTTAGTAAACAATTTGATAAGGGGTGGCCCGATCTTCTCAGTAAGCAAGGGTGGTGATGATGATCACGGGGTGATGGCAGCGGAGATACACGACGATGAAGTGGAAGATAACTTGTATGACGCAACGAGATCTCTCGATTGGTCCCTGTCGCCAATGCAACAACTCTCAACCCTGCAAGATATTCGCAACTCCACACACTTGCGCATGTAGCCGCCGACCACGAAGCGGTAAGTTGCAACCGTCTAATTCCCAATGGAACAGCAGATCACACAAGACTTTTTCAGGATCTACACAATATCAAGCAATATGGTGTAGAGATTCAATAGTTTTGCTAGAGCAAACAACTAAGAACTAGGGTTTATCTTAAACGTGGTCTAAAGCAGCTAGGGGGGCGTCCTGGGCACTTATATAGGCGTCCGGGACGAGTTCTGGTCGAAAAGATACAAAAATAACCGACTCAGAATAGATCTGGCCGAGACAGACTCGGACGAATCCGGTCTGGAATCCGGTCAACCGGACCAGGGACCGGGTCGGCCAGTTTGGCGTCCGGTCAACCGGGCGGCAAACGGAAAGTTGCGAGGTTTTCCGATTTTGATCCGGTACGATGCATCGCATCCGGTTGGCACCCGGTCAACCGGGCCAGGGACCGGGCTGGCCGGTCTGGCGGCCGGTCTAACCGGGTGCTAGATGGGACCTTTTGAAGCTTCCAATCTAGCCTGGGCATGGCACCTTTTGAAGCTTTGTATGGCAGAAGGTGTAGAACTCCTTTGAACTGGTCCGAAACTGGAGAAAGAAAATTCTTTGGACCAGATATAATCAATGAAGCAGAAGATCAAGTTCGCATCATTCGCGAGCGTCTGAAACTGCACAGTCACGTCAAAAGAGCTATTATGATCGCCATCATCAAGAAGTGAAGTATGAAATTGGTGATCAAGCTTATCTTCGGGTCACTCCTCTCAAGGGTGTCCATCGCTTCGGTATCAAAGGCAAATTAGCTCCTCGCTATGTTGGTCCTTTCCGCGTCCTTGCCAAGCGTGGTAATGTTTCTTACAAGTTGGAGTTGCCTCCCAGATTTCCTGAAGTTCACGATGTCTTCCATGTGTCTCAACTCAAGCGTTGCTTCAAAGATCCTATCAGTGGTGTTGATCACGAGACTCTTGACCTCCAAGAGGATCTGACTTATCGAGAACATCCTGTTCGTATCCTTGATGAAGCCGAGCGTAAAACTCGACGCCAGAGCATCAAGTTTCTGAAAGTTTAGTGGTCTAATCATTCTAAGCAAGAAGCAACCTGGGAACGAGAAGATCGTTTACGATCTGAGTACCCTTCCTTCTTTTCTAAAATCTAGGAATCTCGAGGATGAGATTCTTGTAAGGGGGGTAGAGTTGTAACATCCCAACCTTGTTATCATAAATAAATGAGTGTTAATGTGCATCTCATGCATGTAGTTTGAGTTTGAACAAAATTTGCATCTCAATTTTCCAACTATGCAAACCCTTCTCTTTTGTTTCTCTTTCAAATCTCTCAAGATTTGCAAAATTAGACAACATGGCATTGTTGTTATTCAATGAGGCTATGTGTGTTTCTTATTCTCTGGAAAACTTTGAGTTCAAACAAAATTCAACAAATTCAAATTTGATTTGAATTTGGTATTTGAAAAGAAAAAAAACAGATAAAGAAAAGAGAGAAGCCCCTCTCCTCTCTCTCCCTGGGCTTAGCCCACCTCTTCTCTCTCTCTCTTTTCCTCTCTGTCCGCAACCCAAAACGGCCCAAGTGGCCCAGCCGCACCCCTCACCAGCCCAACAGTTTTTCCAGGGGGTTTTCTGGAAAAACGTCGTCTTCCCCGCGCCCCCAAGCTGCTGGCTGGCAGCGCCATGGCCGCCCGATGGCCTAGCCGGCCCCGATGCATCCCGCCGCCCCCCGGCGGCTATAAAGCCTCGCCGCCCCGAAGAACCCTAGCCCCACTTCTCCCCTCCCCGCGGTCTCGACGCCCCCAGAAACCCCAACCCTAACCCTCTGCCGGCCCTGCCCCGCTCGATTCCGGCGCCGGCGAGCGTCCCCGACCGTCGTCGTCGACGCCATCGAGCCCGTGGTGAGCCGCTGCACCTCCCTGTCCCCTCAGCCTTCTCCCTCTCCCCCTCTAGTTTCGTCCCCACGAGCACCCGACCCGGCCGCCGCTCGGGCTCGTCGCCAGCCGTGCTCCGGTGGCCAATAGTCGGCGGCGCCGCCACCAGTAACTCGCCCGCGTCGACCCTCGCCGATTCCCCCTCACGCGCGCCCCAGCAGCCCTCCCAATCGCCGGATTGCTGTCTGGCCGACCTCAATTGCGAGCTCATGGCCAGCTGACGTCAGCATGACGTCATGCTGACGCCATAATCTTTTCTTAAATATATTTTCTGTAATTTCTGTTATTAATTTCTATAATTTCTGTAAATAGAAAAATAATGACATGTGGGTCCCCTGGTCAGAATTTTAATAATTTCATAAATGTTTAGAAACGAATAAAATTATCACATGTGGGTCCAACTTTTATTATTTTTGTATAATTTTCAGAAATTGATTTAAAATGAATTAAATTCTGGAAATTCATTTTAAATCAGAAAAATACAAAATTATATACCAAAATGATCAGAAAAACATTTCCTAGCTATTTATCCATGTTTCATACATGTTTGACCCAATTAAATATGAGCCCTAGTAGAAACCCTAAATCGACCCCTCTCATATGTCGGGATCGATGCCGAACCCCTTTAAATTCTGTCGATGCACCTAGGGTTTACCCAAACCCCTTTAATATGACATGTCATCATATTGTATGTGCATTGCATTATACAATGTATTGATTGTGCTCTTCCTTTCCGGTATTTGGTTCTTCTCGATAGGGACCGAACGCGAGCCTGAGATCAACGCCGCCGAAGTGCAGCTCCCAAACAACGAGGGACAAGGCAAGCCCTAACCTGGTTCATATATGGTTTCGAAATGCTTTTAATTCTGGTTCTTACATATTGCATTCGCTTCAAATATGTTTTATCGGCAGTGGTAGATATCCTATGTGTGCATGTTCCATCTTTGTAGCCCAAAGTTCCTGATCCACCGCTCCCAGCAAAACTAGGTCTGAGCTTGTTCGCATCGCTAGAGCCGTATATGTGTTATGCTTAGCCATGCTTAGCTGTTGAAGTCTGATCCATCCGGTTGATGAATCAGAGCTACGAATGAACCTAGTTTGACATGATGACGTGGTAAGATCAGTGATGATGTTAATAAACATGCTAAAGGCTTGGATGGGCCGCCACATGGGGATGTGGTGATTTGACTCGTTCTCGCCGATACTAGGACCTGAGTTCTCGCCTTCGGAACCAAGACTGAGCGTACAGCCACACGGGGCCCATGGGAACCCCTTGGCCCGAACTTACCTAGCTTACCCATGAGTCAATTAGTTTGCGAGTTCCATTTGCCATACGCATGGGGGAAAGGTGGAAAAGGTTTTCAAAGTGCATCATAAAGGGCGTGGCCGGGGTGAAGGATGCTGGAGGCATTGAACTGGATCCCTTGCGCACAATGACTGGGACCGCCTCGGAGAATGGCTACCTACGATGACGGAGCTCCCCAGTTAGTTTGACTCATGGAATAGGCGAAGTAAGGGAATTGGTTGACCACCCTCTGCCGGCACGCCAAGGAAGCGTGTACATGACGGCGCTAAGAGTCGGTCGGCGCGTGTGGGTAAAATTGTACACCCCTGCAGGGTAAATCTTTTCGAAAAGCCGTGTCCACGGTTACAGGCGACTTGGTGATGGATTCTGTGATCATAGACAACTTGAACCTAATCGTAAAACTTGATATCTATGTGTGATTAAGGATCCCTTCTCAGGGTGTCGAGGGGGTGATCCTAGGTGACAGGTTCAGGTGATGATGAAGATTCGGTGGATTCAACATGATGATCTTAGAGCTAGAGTTGATATCGCTCTCTTACCCCTTTTGAAAATGGTCTGAATAGACGAGCTTCTGCTTCCCCCTGTTTACAAAGGAAAACTGGCTTTCTGCAAAATAAGCTCCACATAAAGCCTTGCATACCCGCTTTGCTAACAGGTTGTACTAAGTCTTGCTGAGTCCCTGTACTCAGCCTTGCATGCTTTGTTTCAGACGAAGTTCTTCCAACGGATGGTGGCTTCTACCTTGACGTTGACGAGTAGTTCGGAGTTCCTCAGGCGGCAGCCTGAGACTTATGGGCTGGGACATCACCTTATGTTATGGCCTCTTAGGCCCTTTGCAGTCTTGTTATCTAGATAACATAATTTGCTTTCCGTTGCTTGTTGAATTGTGGTCAGTGACCTCTGCGTGTAATAAATTTGGATCTTAACTCTGCTAAGAGTTGTAATATATTTGCTTTCAGTTGTAGAGTCACTGTTGTGTTACCGATTCTCACCCTGTGGGCCCTATAGATCTAGGTTAGGCTTATGCCAGATGTGATATCTGGGTTTGTCTAGCCCTGACTCTCCGGGGTCGCCACAGGTTTTGGTATCAGAGCAGGACTGCTTATAGGAAACCCTTTCGACTGGTCGATGTTGAGTCTAGTAGTTGTGAAAACTATTTGAAAGCTAAAAGTATTTGCAAAAGCATCTGAATAGGATTCTTTTTACTCCTTATCTAGTGTCATTCCAATGCTGAGTCATCTTACCTTGTTTTGATTGAAAAAGGTTTTACCTCTACCCTGATATTTCCAAACTTATAGGATCTACGAGTTTGGGTTGTTTTCTCTAAAAGTACTCCATACTTGGTTGCTTAACTTAGTGTTCCTAAAGTTACATTAGTTGATCTGAATCTTGCTCCTTCCATTCAGTGAATGTTATTATTCCGTTCAATTCTTTCCAAGGAATCTGTTTCTCATGATCTTTGTCTTTCTCTTCAGGATGGCTGGTCGTGGTCGTGGTCGTAACCGACGTGGACAAAACAATGCTGACCAGGAACTGCCGCCACCTCCCACAATGGCGCAGGTTCTTAACAACATTGAGACCAACCGCCTGAGGAATGAACAACTCCTGGAGCGTGTAGCTCAAAACACAGAGCGTCGTCCCGACAATTGTGTCACACTTGGGGACTTCATCCGTGCACTGCCTCCTATCTTCACCCACCCCAAGGAGCCTCTTGATGCTGATGATTGGCTTCGCACCATCGAACGCAAGTTCAACGCTCTTCATGTTCCACCAGGTGAACGCGTGAACTTCGCCACCTACCAGTTAGAAGGTGCAGCTGGTTCTTGGTGGGAAGGTTTTCTGGCTCTTCAAGCGCCAGGACATGATGTTACCTGGGAGGAGTTTGTCACAGCTTTCCGTGCAGCCTATATCCCCAAGACTGTCATGGACATCAAAAGGAGGGAATTCCTGGACTTCAGTCAGGGGAAGCTGGATGTGGAGACATATGGACGTGAGTTCACTCAGCTGTCTCGCTATGCACCACGTGATGTGGTTGATGATGCTGATAAGCAAGATCTGTTCCGCAAGGGACTTAACCCTGAGCTTCGCTATGAGATGTTGCCTTTCACCTTCCAGTCATTCCAAGACCTGCATAACCATGCTCTTCTGATGGAGAATGGAAGGAAGGACATGGAAAAATCCAAGAAGCGTGAAGAAGGTGATTCTCGTGCGTCTTCCTCTCACAACAAGAAGCGTCGAGTCTGGATCCCTTACAGTGCTGTACCTCGTGCTCCCTATGCCCCAAGGTCTTCTGGCAATAACTCTAAACCACCCTCTGGTGGTTCAAGCTATCGTCCTGCCATGGGTACTGTGCCTAGTGGTGCTTGCTACTCCTGTGGTCAGCCTGGCCACTACTCAAAGGAGTTCCCCCAGAAGTCTGTTGGTCGTGGATATTCTCAGCCCAAGAAGGATGACAAATATCCCTCTAGTCGTGCCCGTCTGACCCATGTCTCTGCTGATGAGGCTGAAGAGGATCCAAGCGTCCTAATGGGTACGCTCTATATAAACTCAGTCCTAGCTACAGTTCTGTTTGATTCCGAAGCATCGCATACATTCATATCTCAAGAGTTTGCACAAAAGCATGATATACCCTTCGAGACAATGCCCTCCCCTCTAGAGATCACAACTCCTGGTTCCCATTGGCAAACCATCGGGATTACCCCTGAGGTTATAATCAGTATAGGGCATCTGTTGTTTCCCACCTATCTCATTGCCCTCAAGTCAACTGACATTGATGTCATCTTGGGCATGGATTGGCTAGTAAAGCATAAGGCTGTCATTGATTGTTCAGCCAGGTCTATTGTACTAACCGATCTTTCTGGCAAAAGCATTCTATACTGGGCTCCATCCGCAATACCTCCATCGGCAAGGTTTACCCCTGAAGCCGAGTTGTATTCCATTGAAGCCCTGCCTAAACCAGAAATCTCCGATGTCTGGGTGGTCCGTGACTTTCCAGATGTCTTCCCTGAAGAGTTACCTGGCATGCCACCTGATCGAAGTGTGGACTTTGTCATTGAGTTGGTTCCCGGAACTGCCCCTGTTTCCCGGAGACCATATCGTATGCCTCCGGAAGAGTTGGTTGAACTAAAGAAGCAGTTAGAGGAGTTGGAAGAGAAGAACTTCATACAACCCAGTACTTCTTCCTGGGGTTGCCCTGCCCTATTTGTCAAGAAGAGAGATACCAACATTCCGCGGCTGGTTGTTGATTACCGTCCGCTCAACGCAGTGACAATCAAGAACAAATACCCTCTTCCTATAATCAATGATCTTTTTGATCAGTTGTCCGGTGTCACAGTCTTCTCAAAGATGGATTTGAGATCAGGGTACCATCAAATAAAAATCCTCAAGGAGGACATTCCAAAGACAGCGTTCACAACTCGTTATGGTCTTTACGAGTACACTGTCATGTCCTTTGGCCTCACAAATGCTCCAGCCACGTTTATGCGGCTCATGAACTCTGTTTTCATGGAGTATCTTGACAAGTTCGTCATGTTCTACATCGACGATATTCTGATCTACTCCAAAACCAAAGATGAACATGATGAACATCTCCGTCTGGTGCTAACCAAGCTTCGTGAGCACCATATCTACGCCAAATTCTCTAAATGTGAGTTCTGGTTAAAAGAGCTCATATTCCTTGGTCCTGTTATCTCTGAAAAAGGTGTTGCAGTCATTCCAGATAAAGTTCAAGCCGTTCTTGACTGGAAGACACCTAAGTCAGCTAAGGAGATTCGAAGTTTTCTCGGTCTGGCGGGTTATTACCGCCGATTCATTGAAAATTTCTCCAAGATTGCCAAGCCAATGACCGATCTTCTCAAGAAAGACAAGAAGTTTGAATGGTCAGAAAAGGCTGAAGAAAGTTTCCAGGTTTTGAAAACTAAGCTGACTACTGCTCCTGTGCTTGTCCTTCCGGACACAAGCAAAGACTTCGTTGTCTATTGCGATGCCTCTCTCCAAGGGCTCGGATGTGTGTTGATGCAAGATGGCCATGTGGTGGCCTATGCCTCTCGACAGTTGAAACCACATGAGCTTAATTACCCTACTCATGATCTCGAGCTTGCAGCTGTGATCCATGCTCTTAAGCAATGGCGACCTTACCTTTATGGTAATCGTTGCGAGTTATACTCGGATCATCAAAGTCTGAAGTATCTTTTCACCCAGCCGGATCTGAATCTCAGACAGAGAAGATGGTTGGAAGTTATCAAAGATTATGACTTGGGTCTCAACTATAATCCCGGCAAAGCCAATGTCGTTGCTGATGCGCTAAGTCAGAAGTCCTATTGCAACAATCTGATGGTTAAGCAAGCACAACCTTCTCTCTATGATGAACTTGCAAAACTCAACCTTGAGATTGTTCCTAGTGGATTCCTTGCTAATTTAGAGGTGAAGCCCTCTCTTGAAGACCAGATCAATAAGGCTCAGAAGCAAGATTCTGGCATTACCGAGATCAAGAAGAACATTGCTAGCGGAGTTGCTAAATGTTTCTCCATCGATGATCAAGGTACCGTTTACTTCGGTAAGCGTCTAGTCGTGCCGAATAAATCAGATCTCAAAGAGCTAATCCTTAAAGAAGCTCATGAATCACCCCTCTCCATCCATCCTGGTAGTACCAAGATGTATCGGGATCTCCGCCAAAGATTCTGGTGGTTTGGGATGAAGCAAGAGATCGCTAAGTTTGTTGCTGAATGCGACGTTTGTCGTCGCGTAAAAGCTGAACATCAAAGACCTGCTGGCACTCTCCAACCTCTATCAATTCCATAGTGGAAATGGGATGAAATTGGCATGGATTTCATTACCGGTCTCCCCAAGACTAAAAATGGAAAAGATGCTATATGGGTAGTCATTGACCGTCTATCCAAGGTTGCTCACTTCCTTCCTATCCGAGAAGACATAAAAGCTAGTCAACTAGCAGATCTATATATCTCACGGATAGTCACTCTTCATGGTGTTCCTAAGAAGATCGTCTCTGATCGTGGAAGTCTTTTCACCTCAAAGTTCTGGGCTAGCTTTCAACAAGCTATGGGAACTCGTCTTTCCTTCAGCACAACCTATCATCCTCAAACCGGTGGTCAAACCGAAAGAGTGAATCAAATTCTTGAAGACATGCTCAGGGCCTGTGTTATATCCTTCGGTAAAGATTGGGAAAAGTGCCTTCCATTTGCCGAGTTCACCTATAACAACAGCTTCCAATCTAGCCTGGGCATGGCACCTTTTGAAGCTTTGTATGGCAGAAGGTGTAGAACTCCTTTGAACTGGTCCAAAACTGGAGAAAGAAAATTCTTTGGACCAGATATAATCAATGAAGCAGAAGATCAAGTTCGCATCATTCGCGAGCGTCTGAAAACTGCACAGTCACGTCAAAAGAGCTATTATGATCGCCATCATCAAGAAGTGAAGTATGAAATTGGTGATCAAGCTTATCTTCGGGTCACTCCTCTCAAGGGTGTCCGTCGCTTCGGTATCAAAGGCAAACTAGGTCCTCGCTATGTTGGTCCTTTCCACGTCCTTGCCAAGCGTGGTAATGTTTCTTACAAGTTGGAGTTACCTCCCAGATTTCCTGAAGTTCACGATGTCTTCCATGTGTCTCAACTCAAGCGTTGCTTCAAAGATCCTATCCGTGGTGTTGATCACGAGACTCTTGACCTCCAAGAGGATCTGACTTATCGACAACATCCTGTTCGTATCCTTGATGAAGCCGAGCGTAAAACTCGACGTCAGAGCATCAAGTTTCTGAAAGTTTAGTGGTCTAATCATTCTGAGCAAGAAGCAACCTGGGAACGAGAAGATCGTTTACGATCTGAGTACCCTTCCTTCTTTTCTAAAATCTAGGAATCTCGAGGATGAGATTCTTGTAAGGGGGGTAGAGTTGTAACATCCCAACCTTGTTATCATAAATAAATGAGTGTTAATGTGCATCTCATGCATGTAGTTTGAGTTTGAACAAAATTTGCATCTCAATTTTCCAACTATGCAAACCCTTCTCTTTTGTTTCACTTTCAAATCTCTCAAGATTTGCAAAATTAGACAACATGGCATTGTTGTTATTCAATGAGGCTATGTGCGTTTCCTATTCTCTGGAAAACTTTGAGTTCAAACAAAATTCAACAGATTCAAATTTGATTTGAATTTGGTATTTGAAAAGAAAAAAAACAGATAAAGAAAAGAGAGAAGCCCCTCTCCTCTCTCTCCCTGGGCTTAGCCCACCTCTTCTCTCTCTCTTTTCCTCTCTGGCCGCAACCCAAAACGGCCCAAGTGGCCCAGCCGCACCCCTCACCAGCCCAACAGTTTTTCCAGGGGGTTTTCTGGAAAAACGTCGTCTTCCCCGCGCCCCCAAGCTGCTGGCTGGCAGCGCCATGGCCGCCCGATGGCCTGGCCGGCCCCGATGCATCCCGCTGCCCCCCCGGCGGCTATAAAGCCTCGCCGCCGCCCCGAAGAACCCTAGCCCCACTTCTCCCCTCCCCGCGGTCTCGACGCCCCCAGAAACCCCAACCCTAACCCTTTGCCGGCCCTGCCCCGCTCGATTCCGGCGCCGGCGAGCGTCCCCGGCTGTCGTCGTCGACGCCATCGAGCCCGTGGTGAGCCGCTACACCTCCCTGTCCCCTCGGCCTTCTCCCTCTCCCCCTCTAGTTTCATCCCCACGAGCACCCGACCCGGCCGCCGCTTGGGCTCGCCGCCGGCCGTGCTCCGGTGGCCAATAGCCGGCGGCGCCGCCACCAGTAACTCGCCCGCGTCGACCCGCGCCGATTCCCCCTCACGCGCGCCCCAGCAGCCCTCCCAATCGCCGGATTGGTGTCCGGCCGACCTCAATTGCGAGCTCATGGCCAGCGGACGTCAGCATGACATCATGCTGACGCCATAATCTTTTCTTAAATATATTTTCTGTATTTTCAGTTATTAATTTCTGTAATTTCTGTAAATAGAAAAATAATGACATGTGGGTCCCCTGGTCAGAATTTTAATAATTTCATAAATGTTTATAAAAGAATAAAATTATGACATGTGGGTCCAACTTTTATTATTTTTGTATAATTTTCAGAAATTGATTTAAAATGAATTAAATTCTGGAAATTCATAAGTAATTCATTTTAAATCAGAAAAATACAAAATTATATACCAAAATGATCAGAAAAACATTTCCTAGCTATTTATCCATGTTTCATACATGTTTGACCCAATTAAATATGAGCCCTAGTAGAAACCCTAAATCGACCCCTCTCATATGTCGGGATCGATGCCGAACCCCTTTAAATTATGTCGATGCACCTAGGGTTTACCCAAACCCCTTTAATATGACATGTCATCATATTGTATGTGCATTGTATTATACCATGTCTTGATTGTGCTCTTCCTTTCCGGTATTTGGTTCTTCTCGATAGGGACCGAACGCGAGCCTGAGATCAACGCCGCCGAAGTGCAGCTCCCGAACAACGAGGGACAAGGCAAGCCCTAACCTGGTTCATATATGGTTTCGAAATGCTTTTAATTCTGGTTCTTACATATTGCATTCGCTTCAAATATGTTTTATCGGCAGTGGTAGATATCCTATGTGTGCATGTTCCATCTTTGTAGCCCAAAGTTCCTGATCCACCGCTCCTAGCAAAACTAGGTCTAAGCTTGTTCGCATCGCTAGAGCCGTATATGTGTTATGCTTAGCCATCCTTAGCTGTTGAAGTCTGATCCATCCGGTTGATGAATCAGAGCTACGAATGAACCTAGTTTGACAGGATGACGTGGTAAGATCAGTGATGATGTTAATAAACATGCTAAAGGCTTGGATGGGCCGCCACATGGGGATGTGGTGATTTGACTCGTTCTCGCCGATACTAGGACCTGAGTTCTCTCCTTCGGAACCAAGACTGAGCGTACAGCCACACGGGGCCCATGGGAACCCCTTGGCCCGAACTTACCTAGCTTACCCATGAGTCAATTAGTTTGCGAGTTCCATTTGCCATACGCATGGGGGAAAGGTGGAAAAGGTTTTCAAAGTGCATCATAAAGGGCGTGGCCGGGGTGAAGGATGCTGGAGGCATTGAACTGGATCCCCTGCGCACAATGACCGGGACCGCCTCGGAGAATGGCTACCTACGATGACGGAGCTCCCCAGTTAGTTTGACTCATGGAATAGGTGAAGTAAGGGAAAGGTTTTGGTCGACCACCCTCTACCGACACGCCAAGGAAGCGTGTACATGACGGCGCTAAGAGTCGGTCGGCGCGTGTGGGTAAAGTTGTACACCCCTGCAGGGTAAATCTTTTCGAAAAGCCGTGTCACCACGGTTACGGACGACTTGGTGATGGATTCTGTGATCATAGACAACTTGAACCTAATCGTAAAACTTGATATCTATGTGTGATTAAGGATCCCTTCTCAGGGTGTCGAGGGGGTGATCCTAGGTGACAGGTTCAGGTGATGATGAAGATTCGGTGGATTCAACATGATGATCTTAGAGCTAGAGTTGATATCGCTCTCTTACCCCTTTTGAAAATGGTCTGAATAGACGAGCTTCTGCTTCCCCATGTTTACAAAGGAAAACTGGCTTTCTGCAAAATAAGCTCCACATAAAGCCTCGCATACCCGCTTTGCTAACAGGTTGTACTAAGTCTTGCTGAGTCCCTGTACTCAGCCTTGCATGCTTTGTTTCAGACGAAGTTCTTCCAATGGATGGTGGCTTCTACCTTGACGTCGACGAGTAGTTCGGAGTTCCTCAGGCGGCAGCCTGGGACTTATGGGCTGGGACGTCGCCTTATGTTATGGCCTCTTAGGCCCTTTGCAGTCTTGTTATCTAGATAACATAATTTGCTTTCCGTTGCTTGTTGAATTGTGGTCAGTGACCTCTGCGTGTAATAAATTTGGATCTTAACTCTGCTAAGAGTTGTAATATATTTGCTTTCAGTCATAGAGTCACTGTTGTGTTACCGATTCTCACCCTGTAGGCCCTATAGATATAGGTTAGGCTTATGCCAGATGTGATGTCTGGGTTTGTCTAGCCCTGACTCTCCGGGGTCGCCACACGCTTCTTATTCATCCTTGCAGCATTGCTCTTGCCTTTCTTCTCTATCAACTCTTTAGTCTTCACATGGATTTTTCGCACAAAATCTGCCCTCTTGGATGCCTCCATATTAACTCTCTCATGTATGGGCAAAGGCAACAAGTCAAGTGGGGTAATGGGTTTAAAACCATACACCACCTCAAAAGGACATAGCTCCGTGGTAGAATGTACCGCCCTGTTGTAAGCAAACTCGACATGCGGCAAACACTCTTCCCACTCCTTCAGGTTCTTTTTGATCATGGATCTCAACAGTTGTGACAAGGTTCGATTCACCACCTCAGTTTGTCCATCAGTTTGGGGATGACAAGCAGTACTGAATAGTAGCTTTGTCCCTAGCTTTCCCCAAAGTGTCTTCCAGAAGTAGCTCATGAACTTCACATCACGATCAGAAACAATAGTCTTCGGGACTCCATGTAGTCGAAAAATCTCCCTGAAAAACAGGTTAGCAATATGCGACGCATCGTCGCTTTTGTGGCAGGCAATAAAGTGTGACATTTTAGAAAATCTGTCCACTACCACAAATATAGAATCATGGCCTCTTTTAGTATGCGGCAAACCCAACACAAAATCCAGACTAATATCTTCCCAAGGTGTAGTAGGTGCCGGTAATGGAGTATACAAACCGTGAGGCTTCAGCTTGGACTTGGACTTGTTGAAAGTAATGCACCTCTTCACATACCTGTCCACATCCCGCCTCATCTTTGGCTAATAAAAGTGATCATCGAGCATGAGTAGCGTCTTCTCACGCCCAAAGTGACCCATCAAACCTCCAGCATGTGATTCCTGCAATAAGAGCAAACGCACAGACGATTCTGGAACACATAGTTTGTTAGCTCGAAACAAGAACCCATCATGTATGTGATATTTTTCCCATGCTTTACCAAAAGCACATAAGCGATATGGTTCAGCAAAATCATGATCAGTCGCATATAAATCACATAACACCTCTAATCCAGGAACTTTAACATTAAGTTGAGTTAATAGCATATTCTTCCTAGATAGAGCATCAGCAACAATGTTATCTTTTCCCTTCTTATGTTTAATAATGTACGGAAAAGACTCAACGAACTCAACCCACTTAGCAAGACGCCTATGCAAAGTAGATTGGCTTTCAGATATTTCAAAGCTTCATGATCAGAATGTATGATAAATTCCTTTGGCCACAAATAATGTTGCCAAACCTCAAGAACTCTAATCAAAGCATACAATTCTTTATCATATATTGGATAGTTCAACTTAGCACCAGAAAGTTTCTCAGAAAAATATGCAATTGGGCGACCCTCTTGCATCAACACACCACCAATTCCAATACCACTAGCATCACATTCAATCTCAAATTGCTTATTGAAATCAGGAAGTGCAAGCAACGGTGCAGAAGTTAACAATCGTTTCAGTTCATCAAAAGCATGATCTTGGGCAATGCCCCACTCAAATGCAACACCCTTTTTAGTCAATTCATTCAAAGGTGCAGCAATAGTAGAAAAATTGGGCACAAAACGGCGATAAAACCCAGATAGACCATGAAAACTTCTAACTTGACTCACATTCATGGGAGTAGGCCAATTTTGAATAGCTTCAATTTTAGACACATCTATTTCTACTCCATGCTTAGAGACAACATAACCTAGAAATATAACCTTATCTTTGCAAAATGTGCACTTCTCAAGATTACCATAGAGTTTACTATCACGCAACACTTGCAAAACATGTCGAATATGTATAATATGATCAGATTCATTGCGGCTGTAAATTAATATATCATCAAAATACACAACCACAAACTTGCCAATAAAATCACGCAAAACATGGTTCATCAGTCTCATGAAAGTGCTAGGTGCATTAGTCAAACCAAAAGGCATTACTAACCACTCATATAAACCAAATTTTGTTTTAAAGGCGGTTTTCCACTCATCCCCTTCTTTCATCCTAATTTGATGATAACCACTACGCAAATCAATTTTAGAGAAAACAGCAGCACCACTCAATTCATCTAAACGGGGAATAGGATGACGATATCGAATAGTGATATTGTTTATAGCTCTACAATCTACGCACATACGCCATGTACCATCTTTCTTAGGAACTAGAATAACAGGAACAGCACAAGGACTAAGGCTTATGCGGATATGTTGGGGGGATGACCCCTGGTATGCCAAAGGCATGCCAAACCGGATGGTTTGAGCCATCGAGATACCGGTTTAATATTCTTACCGGAACACAAAGGTAAGAGTTTGGGCTAAGTGAAGCTAAGCCGGTATCCCCAAGGGGGTATACCGGAACCCGGTAAAGAAGATACCGGAGAGAAGGGCCTGTCGGCAGGACTGGTCAAAGATTCTCTTCAGAGCAAGAAGACAAGGATGAGCTAAGCAAAGCGGCTGTAATCGAGCCACAGCGCCAAAGAGAGAGATGACGCTGAAAGAAGCCGGAGGACGTCAGCGTCCCTGATTAAAGAAGACTCCGGCGTCATCTATGATTAAAGTAGCTTTGTAAAGTAGTTTGTCCAGTCAAAGAGGCCATTAGGGTTTCTTGTTCTGTAAGCCACCCTCTCCCCTATATAAGGAGAGGGGGCACTGCCTCATACGGGCGCGTGTCCACAGAGGAGATTAGACGATAGAACTTGTATCCAAGCACCTGTAATCATGTTGAGATCAATGAAGCAAGCGATCTAGTAAAGAGTTCTTCCTCTTGTCTCTCTTCTTGCATACCGGCCTTTGGTTGGGTTCTTGAGGAAAGCATCCGGAAGTTCATCCCATCTAGTCGCAAACCCTCCCCCGAATCCTCTAGCGCCCATTCGGCCCCAACTTAAGCCATCCCATGGCATCTGCTCGTTCGCCACTACGACAGTTGGCGCCCACCGTGGGGCATGAAGTGGCGCTTGCTGGAGTTCACATTCGGGCGGGCATCCTCTACGTCGCCGGTCAGCGTACGGTCTCCGCGTTGGTGCAGCGCATCTACGCCATGGACTTCATCAACGACAACGCGGGCTGCTTCGCCAACGGCGGCATCTTCCCCAAGAACGGCCGCATCATCGAGTTTGGCAGCCACCGCATCTACGCCGGCCTTGTTCTGTGCGCCAGTGCCTCTCGCCGGTGCTGGTGGCGCCGGATCCGCCAAGGTGGCTACATGCTGGCCGTGCTCCAGGGAGCGTGGAAGTGATGATGGCAGGCGCGGTCGACGCCGGCAAAGAAGCTGCAGAAGAAGGCGCTGGGCGTGCGGTTTCGACCCGTCCGGCCAAGCCACCGCTGGAGCGAGGCGCAGGCGCAGCGGGAGCATCATCCGCGCCACCGGAAACACCGCTCCAAGCGGCGATGAACGTCCTCGCCACCCCCATCGCGCAGAACATCGACCCGGCAGCGGCTCAGGCGGAGCTGGAGGCGCAGCGCCAGAAGATGCTCGAGAGCGGCAAGGACATCGCCAGGGCGCAGCGCGAGCTGAACCTAACCCTACGTGAGTACAACGCTGCCCATGGCTTTGCTTCTGTTAGCGCGCATGCTGCTAGGATACCGGAAAACCGGCTTAAGGCTCGCAATCTAGATCAGGACCTGCGCAAAGAAGTTGCTGCCGGTAAAACTGTCTCTGCATCTGTGAGCATTGTAGAGAAACCTAAGTACAGTAGCCCGGATAAAATGATAAAAGCTGCTAAAGCTGCCGTAGCGCTGTGTTACTCGCTTTCCGGGGACGTGATACGTCTCCGACGTATCGATAATTTCTTATGTTCCATGCCACATTATTGATGTTATCTACATGTTTTATGCACACTTTATGTCATATTCGTGCATTTTCTGGAACTAACCTATTAACAAGATGCCGAAGTGCCGATTCTTTGTTTCTGCTGTTTTTGGTTTCAGAAATCCTAGTAAGGAAATATTCTCGGAATTGGACGAAATCGAAGCCCGGGGGCCTATTTTCTCACGAAGCTTCCGAAGTCCGAAGGAGAGACGAAGAGGGGCCACGGAGGGGCCACACTATAGGCGGCGCGGCCCCCTTGGCCACGCCGGCCTGTAGTGTGGGGCCCCGTGCCGCCTCTTGACCTGCCCTTCCGCCTATAAAAAGTCTCCGTGACGAAACCCCCGATGCAGGAGCCACGATACGGAAAACCTTCCAGAGACGCCGCCGCGCCGATCCCATCTCGGGGGATCCAGGAGATCGCCTCCGGCACCCTGCCGGAGAGGGGAATCATCTCCCGGAGGACTCTACGCCGCCATGGTCGCCTCCGGTGTGATGTGTGAGTAGTCTACCCCTGGACTATGGGTCCATAGCAGTAGCTAGATGGTTGTCTTCTCCCCATTGTGCTATCATTGTCGGATCTTGTGAGCTGCCTAACATGATCAAGATCATCTATCTGTAATTCTATATGTTGTGTTTGTTGGGATCCGATGAATAGAGAATACTTGTTATGTTGATTATCAAAGTTATGCTTATGTGTTGTTTATGATCTTGCATGCTCTCCGTTACTAGTAGATGCTCTGGCCAAGTAGATGCTTGTAACTCCAAGAGGGAGTACTTATGCTCGATAGTGGGTTCATGCCTGCATTGACACACAGGACAGTGAGAAAGTTCTAAGGTTGTGTTGTCTGTTGCCACTAGGGATAAAACATTAGTGCTATGTTCAAGGATGTAGTCACTAGTTACATTACGCACCATACTTAATGCAATTGTCATTGTTTGCAACTTAATACCGGAGGGTTCGGATGATAACCTGAAGGTGGACTTTTTAGGCATAGATGCAGTTGGATGACGGTCTATGTACTTTGTCGTAATGCCCAATTAAATCTCACTATACTCATCATGATATGTATGTGCATGGTCATGCTCTCTTTATTTGTCAATTGCCCAACTGTAATTTGTTCACCCAACATGCTGTTTGTCTTATGGGAGAGACACCTCTAGTGAACTGTGGACCCCGATCCAATTCTCTTTACTGAAATACAATCTACTGCAATACTTGTTCTACTGTTTTCTGCAAACAATCATCTTCCACACAATACGGTTAATCCTTTGTTACAGCAAGCCGGTGAGATTGACAACCTCACTGTTTCGTTGGGGCAAAGTACTTTGGTTGTGTTGTGCGGGTTCCACGTTGGCGCCGGAATCCCTGGTGTTGCGCCGCACTACATCCCGCCGCCATCAACCTTCAACGTGCTTCTTGGCTCCTCCTGGTTCGATAAACCTTGGTTTCTTTACGAGGAAAACTTGCTGCTGTGCGCATCATACCTTCCTCTTGGGGTTGCCCAACGAACGTGTGAAATACACGCCATCAAGCTCTTTTTAAGGCGCCGTTGCCGGGAGATCAAGACACGCTGCAAGGGAGTCTCCACTTCTCAATCTCTTTACTTTGTTTTTGTCTTGCTTAGTTTTATTTACTACTTTGTTTGCTGCACTAAATCAAAATACAAAAAAATTAGTTGCTAGTTTTACTTTATTTGCTATCTTGTTTGCTATATCAAAAATACAAAAAAATTAGTTTACTTGCATTTACTTTATCTAGTTTGCTTTATTTACTGTTGCTAAAATGGCCAACGCTGAAAATACTAAGTTGTGTGACTTCACAACCACAAATAATAATGATTTCTTATGCACACCTATTGCTCCACCTGCTACTACAGCAGAATTCTTTGAAATTAAACCTGCTTTACTTGAATCTTGTTATGCGAGAGCAATTTTTACAGTGTTAGTTCGATGATGTTGCTGCCCATCTTAATAATTTTGTTGAATTATGTGAAATGCAAAAATATAAAGATGTAGATGGTGATATTATTAAATTAAAATTGTTCCCTTTCTCATTAAGAGGAAGAGCTAAAGATTGGTTGCTATCTCTGCCTAAGAATAGTATTGATTCGTGGACTAAATGCAAGGATGCTTTTATTGGTAGATATTATCCCCTGCTAAAATTATATCTTTGAGGAGTAGCATAATGAATTTTAAACAATTAGATACTGAACATGTTGCTCAAGCTTGGGAAAGAATGAAATCTCTGTTAAAAATTGCCCAACCCATGGACTGACTACTTGGATGATCATCCAAACCTTCTATGCAGGACTAAATTTTTCTTCACGGAATTTATTGGATTCAGCTGCTGGAGGTACCTTTATGTCCATCACTCTTGGTGAAGCAACAAAGCTTCTTGATAATATGATGATCAACTACTCTGAATGGCACACGGAAAGAGCTCCACAAGGTAAGAAGGTAAATTCTGTCGAAGAAACCTCTTCCTTGAGTGATAAGATTGATGCTATTATGTCTATGCTTGTGAATGATAGGACTAATATTGATCCTAATAATGTTCCGTTAGCTTCATTGGTTGCACAAGAAGAACATGTTGATGTAAACTTCATTAAAAATAATAATTTCAACAACAATGCTTACCGGAACAATTCTAGTAACAACTATAGACCATATCCTTATAATAATGGCAACGGCTATGGTAATTCTTATGGGAATTCTTACAACAATAATAGGAGTTCACCCCTGGACTTGAAGCCATGCTTAAAGAATTTATTAGTACACAAACTGCTTTTAACAAATCTGTTGAAGAAAAGCTTGGGAAAATTGATATACTTGCTTCTAAAGTCGATAGTCTTGCTGCTGATGTTGATCTTTTGAAATCAAAAGTTTTGCCTAATGAGAATCATCATAATAAAATTACTACTACAGCAAATGCCATCCAAGTTAGAATTAATGAGAATATAAGATTAATGGCTGAACTGCGTGCTAGGTGGGATAGAGAAGAAAATGAAAAACTAGCTAAAGAAAAGAATATAGCTAAAGTTTGGACTATTACCACCACTAGTAATGCTAATGCTACACATGTTGCTGCACCTCCTACTCATACTAATAAAAGAATTGGTGTTAGCAATGTTTCCACTTCTAATGCAAAGCGCGAAAAACTGCTGAAAGCTGCTAAAGCTATTTGAAACTGCCTATAAAGCTGCTGAAATTTTTTCCAACATTGGGGATGATGATCCCATTGCTTTAGATTATAATGGTTTGAATTTTGATGATTGCCACATCTCTGAAGTTATAAAGTTCTTGCAAAAACTTGCTAAAATTCCTAATGCTAGTGCTATAAATTTGGCTTTTACACATCATATTACAAATGCTCTTATAAAAGCTAGAGAAGAGAAACTAGAGCGCGAAGCCTCTATTCCTAAAAAGCTAGAGGATGGTTGGGAGCCCATCATTAAGATGAAGATTAAAGATTTTGATTGTAATGCTTTATGTGATCTTGGTGCAAGTATTTCTGTTATGCCTAAGAAAATTTATAATATGCTTGACTTGCCACCGCTGAAAAATTGTTATTTGGATGTTAATCTTGCTGATCATTCTACAAAGAAACCTTTGGGGAAAGTTGATAATGTTCGCATTACCGTTAACAATAACCTTGTTCCCGTTGATTTTGTTGTCTTGGATATTGAATGCAATGCATCTTGTCCCATTATATTGGGAAGACCTTTTCTTCGAACTGTTGGTGCTATTATTGATATGAAGGAAGGTAATATAAAATATCAATTTCCTCTCAAGAAAGGTATGGAACACTTCCCTAGAAAGAGAATGAAGGTACCTTTTGATTCTATTATGAGAACAAATTATGATGTTGACACTTCGTCTCTTGATAATACTTGATACACACTTTCTGCGCCTAGCTGAAAGGCGTTAAAGAAAAGCGCTTATGGGAGACAACCCATGTTTTTACCTACAGTACTTTGTTTTTATTTTGTGTCTTGGAAATTGTTTACTACTATAGCAACCTCTCCTTATCTTAGTTTTGTGTTTTGTTGTGCCAAGTTAAGCCGTTGATAGAAAAGTAAGTACTAGATTTGGATTACTGCACAGTTCCAGATTTCTTTGCTGTCACGAATCTGGGTCCACCTCCCTGTAGGTAGCTCAGAAAATTAAGCCAATTTACGTGCATGATCCTCAGATATGTACGCAACTTTCATTCAATTTGAGCATTTTCATTTGAGCAAGTCTGGTGCCATTTTAAAATTCGTCAATACGAACTGTTCTGTTTTGACAGATTCTGCCTTTTATTTCGCATTGCCTCTTTCGCTATGTTGGATGAATTTCTTTGATCCATTAATGTCCAGTAGCATTATGCAATGTCCAGAAGTGTTAAGAATGATTGTGTCACCTCTGAATATGTCAATTTATATTGTGCACTAACCCTCTAATGAGTTGTTTCGAGTTTGGTGTGGAGGAAGTTTTCAAGGATCAAGAGAGGAGTATGATGCAACATGATCAAGGAGAGTGAAAGCTCTAAGCTTGGGGATGCACCCGGTGGTTCACCCCTGCATATATCAAGAAGACTCAAGCGTCTAAGCTTGGGGATGCCCAAGGCATCCCCTTCTTCATCGACAACATTATCAGGTTCCTCCCCTGAAACTATATTTTTATTCCATCACATCTTATGTGCTTTTTCTTGGAGCGTCGGTTTGTTTTTGTTTTTGTTTTGTTTGAATAAAATGGATCCTAGCATTCACTTTATGGGAGAGAGACACACTCCGCTGTTGCATATGGACAAGTATGTCCTTGGTTTCTACTCATAGTATTCATGGCGAAGTTTCTCCTTCGTTAAATTGTTATATGGTTGGAATTGGAAAATGATACATGTAGTAATTGCTATAAATGTCTTGGGTAATGTGATACTTGGCAATTGTTGTGCTCATGATTAAGCTCTTGCATCATATGCTTTGCACCCATTAATGAAGAAATACATAGAGCATGCTAAAATTTGGTTTGCATATTTGGTTTCTCTAAGGTCTAGATAATTTCTAGTATTGAGTTTGAACAACAAGGAAGACGGTGTAGAGTCTTATAATGTTTTCAATATGTCTTTTATGTGAGTTTTGCTGCACCGGTTCATCCTTGTGTTTGTTTCAAATAAGCCTTGCTAGCCTAAACCTTGTATCGAGAGGGAATACTTCTCATGCATCCAAAATACTTGAGCCAACCACTATGCCATTTGTGTCCACCATACCTACCTATACTACATGGTATTTTCCGCCATTCCAAAGTAAATTGCTTGAGTGCTACCTTTAAAATTCCATCATTCACCTCTGCAATATATAGCTCATGGGACAAATAGCTTAAAAACTATTGTGGTATTGAATATGTAATTATGCACTTTATCTCTTATTAAGTTGCTTGTTGTGCGATAACCATGTTCACTGGGGACGCCATCAACTTTTCATTGTTGAATTTCATGTGAGTTGCTATGCATGTTCATCTTGTCTGAAGCAAGAGAGATCTACCACCATATGGTCAAGCATGCATATGTTAGAGAAGAACATCGGGCCGCTAACTAAAGCCATGCTCCATGGTGGAAGTTTCAGTTTTGGACAATAATCCTCAAATCTCAAATGAGAAAATTATTAATTGTTGTTATATGCTTATGCATAAAAGAGGAGTCCATTATCTGTTGTCTATGTTGTCCCGGTATGGATGTCTAAGTTGAAGAATAATCAATAGCGAGAAATCCAATGCGAGCTTTCTCCTTAGACCTTTGTACAGGCGGCATAGAGGTACCCCTTTGTGACACTTGGTAAAAACAATGCATTGTGATGACCCGGTAGTCCAAGCTAATTAGGACAAGGTGCGGGCACTATTAGTACACTATGCATGAGGCTTGCAACTTATAAGATATAATTTACATGATGCATATGCTTTATTACTACCGTTGACAAAATTGTTTCATGTTTTCAAAATCAAAGCTCTAGCACAAATATAGCAATCGATGCTTTTCCTCTATGGAGGACCATTCTTTTACTTTCAATGTTGAGTCAGTTCACCTATTTCTCTCCACCTCAAGAAGCAAACACTTGTGTGAACTGTGCATTGATTCCTACATACTTGCTTATTGCACTTATTATATTACTCTATGTTGACAATATCCATGAGATATACATGTTACAAGTTGAAAGCAACCGCTGAAACTTAATCTTCTTTTGTGTTGCTTCAATGCCTTTACTTTGAATTATTGCTTTATGAGTTAACTCTTATGCAAGACTTATTGATGCTTGTCTTGAAGTGCTATTCATGAAAAGTCTTTGCTATATGATTCACTTGTTTACTCATGTCATATACATTGTTTCGATCGCTGCATTCACTACATATGCTTTACAAATAGTATGATCAAGATTATGATGGCATGTCACTCCAGAAATTATCTATGTTATCGTTTTACTGCTCGGGACGAAGCGTAACTAAGCTTGGGGATGCTGAAACGTCTCTGACGTATCGATCAGTTCTTATGTTCCACGCCACAATATTGATGTTATCTACATGTTTTATGCACACTTTATGTCATATTCGTGCATTTTGGAACTAACCTATTAACAAGATGCCGAAGTGCCGATTCTTTGTTTATTTGTTTTTGGTTTCAGAAATCCTAGTAAGGAAATATTCTCGGAATTGGACGAAATCGAAGCCCCGGGGGCCTATTTTCTCATGAAGCTTCCCGGAAGTCCGAAGGAGAGACGAAGAGGGCCCACGGCGGGGCCACACTAGAGCGCGGCGCGGCCCCCCCCCCCCTGGGCCGCGCCGGCCTGTAGTGTGGGGCCCCCGTGCCGCCTCTTGACCTGCCCTTCCGCCTATAAAAAGTCTCCGTGACGAAACCCCGATGCAGAGAGCCACGATACGGAAAACCTTCCAGAGACGCCGCCGCCGCCGATCCCATCTCGGGGGATCCAGGAGATCGCCTCCGGCACCCTGCCGGAGAGGGGAATCATCTCCCGGAGGACTCTACGCCGCCATGGTCGCCTCCGGTGTGATGTGTGAGTAGTCTACCCCTAGACTATGGGTCCATAGCAGTAGCTAGATGGTTGTCTTCTCCCCATTGTGCTATCATTGTCGGATCTTGTGAGCTGCCTAACATGATCAAGATCATCTATCTGTAATTCTATATGTTGCGTTTGTTGGGATCCGATGAATAGAGAATACTTGTTATGTTGATTATCAAAGTTATGCTTATGTGTTGTTTATGATCTTGCATGCTCTCCGTTACTAGTAGATGCTCTGGCCAAGTAGATGCTTGTAACTCCAAGAGGGAGTACTTATGCTCGATAGTGGGTTCATGCCTGCATTGACACACAGGACAGTGTGAGAAAGTTCTAAGGTTGTGTTGTGCTTTGTTGCCACTAGGGATAAAACATTAGTGCTATGTTCAAGGATGTAGTCACTAGTTACATTACGCACCATACTTAATGCAATTGTCTGTTGTTTGCAACTTAATACTGGAGGGGTTCGGATGATAACTTTGAAGGTGGACTTTTTAGGCATAGATGCGGTTGGATGACGGTCTATGTACTTTGTCGTAATGCCCAATTAAATCTCACTATACTCATCATGATATGTATGTGCATGGTCATGCTCTCTTTATTTGTCAATTGCCCAACTGTAATTTGTTCACCCAACATGCTGTTTGTCTTATGGGAGAGACACCTCTAGTGAACTGTGGACCCCGGTCCAATTCTCTTTACTGAAATACAATCTACTGCAATACTTGTTCTACTATTTTCTGCAAACAATCATCTTCCACACAATACGGTTAATCCTTTGTTACAGCAAGCCGGTGAGATTGACAACCTCAAGCATTTCGTTGGGGAAAAGTACTTTGGTTGTGTTGTGCAGGTTCCACGTTGGCGCCGGAATCCCTGGTGTTGCGCCGCACTACATCCCGCCGCCATCAACCTTCAACGTGCTTCTTGGCTCCTCCTGGTTCGATAAACCTTGGTTTCTTTCTGAGGGAAAACTTGCTGCTGTGCGCATCATACCTTCCTCTTGGGGTTGCCCAACGAACGTGTGAAATACACGCCATCAGGACGCTATGGCAAAACAACAAGAGCGTGTCCGGGAACTTCTTGAAACTATCGAGCAACAGCATGCAGAGCAGCTTGATAGGCTAAACAAGGCTGTGGCTTCAAAATCCGCGCGTTCGACAAGGAATGCCGGTAGCAAGTCCCATGGGCAGGCTTCGTCCCCCCATCCGGACAGAAGAAGAGAAAAAGAAGTGAATGCGCAGCAGATGACTGTGTACGATCCAGTTTTTGCCGGAAAGCAACAAGCCGGGCAATATGATGCCGGCAGAAAAGGCCAAGGGGCAAACAGAGGCTACGCCAAAGAGGGCTATGCCGGAAACAATCATGCCAGTAGACAAGAAACCGGGCAAAATTATTGGGCTGCAAGGGCAGCGTACGATGAGGAGGAAATAGATCCCCCGAGGTACCGGCAGGCAAGGGCCGCAGTACCGGAATGTTATGATGAAGCTGATTCTGCAAGACCGGCAGCATACCGGAACTCGTTGGGAGAACGCTTGGGAGAAAGGTACCTACCGGAACGGGATGCGAGGCACCGTCTGGATAGAGTGTACTTGTCAGAAATGATCGAGGAGGAAGGTCCCCCAGGCCCAAAATGCTTTGGCCCAAGGATCATGAAAGAAAAACCACCAGTTTGCAACTTTATGTTGCCCCGTGACACAAAAACATATGATGGCACCACGAAGCCGAAAGATTGGCTCGCGGATTACGTGACCGCAGTGTACGTCGCAGGCGGCGGAGGAACCGTAGCAGGAGGAGGAAATCGACGATGGGCCGTGAGAATCATACCATCATTTCTGGTTGGGCCGGCAAGAATCTGGCTAAACAACTTGTCGGCAGGAAGCATAAATGGCTGGCTGGATTTTGAGGAAGCCTTTGTGAGCAATTTCAGCAGCACCTATCAGAGGCCAAACAGGCCGCAGCAGCTCGCTCTGTGCATACAGCGCCGAGCAGAACAGACCGGGATTATCTGGCCCGGTGGAACACCACAAGGAACTCCTGTGAAGGGGTAATCGAGGCACAGGCCATTGCTTGGTTTAGCAGTGGGTGCAGGAGAGGTTCAACGTTGTGGCAAAAGCTGCAGCGGAACATGCCGACAACGTTGGCAGAGATGATACGTGTGGCGGATAGCTATGCGTTGGGAGACCCAACGCAGCCGGCAGTGCAACCTGAGCCGGAACAGCAGCGCCAAGAGCAACACCGGGATAACCGGAATAACAAAAGAAGGGAAGAATTTCCGGATCGAAGGTACGGTCCGCAGCAAGTTGCTGCAGTGCAAGAAAACTCTGAGGCCAGCGGCAGTCAGAGGCAGAGAACCGGATCGCAGCCATGGGCGGGTCCCAAAAAACAGTGGGTAGAAAAGAAGCCCTGGGTTCAGAAAAAGAACTGGCAAGAACCCGCGAAGTATACCATGGAAGCTGCCATGGACCAACCTTGCCGGTGGCACACACCGAACCCGGCACACCCGTCAAACCATCTGACGAAGGATTGCACTTGGACCAAGTACTTGATCCAAAAAGGAAAGGCAAAAGATGCACAACCACCACAAGACATACCACGGCAACAACAGCTACCACCACCACCACCGCTTACCGGGGCAAACGCCTTACCGGTGCAGCCAAACCGGCAGCAGTACCAGCAGGTTAACCAGGTGATGGAGGGCAATGACCAACCACCTCCACCGGCACCTTTGGGCCGGAATATTTACAAAGATCCAGATATGTGCTGCGTTGTGTTCGTAACTGAGCCAACTGATAAACAAAGCCTGTATCGCCGTTCTATGGAAGTGAATGCAGTGATGCCGGCAATACCAAAATATATGTTGTGGTCTGATCAAGAGATCTCGTGGTCATTCAAGGATCACCCTAAGGTCATGCCGAACCCGGGTGGCTATGCCCTCGTCTTGGACCCAATCATGCAAGGGCCAAACGCTCGAGTCAAGTTCAGCAAGGTGCTGATAGACAATGGGAGCAGCATAAACATCATGTACAGGCACACCATGAACATGCTGGGCATAACAGAAAACATGCTTCAGCCAACGCGCACAACGTTCCATGGAATCGTGCCGGGACTGTCCTGCGCACCGGTTGGAAAAGTCCGGGTGGATGTGTCGTTTGGAGGACGTGACAATTGTCGGGTTGAAAACCTTGAGTTTGAGGTGGTGGACTTAGATAGTCCTTACCATGCTTTGCTGGGGAGATCGGCGTTGGCTGCTTTCATGGCCTCGATTCACACGGCGTATCTCAAGATGAAGATGCCGGCACCTCGTGGACCCTTGACTGTGGTGGGAAACTACAAAGTCTCGTTGGAAACAGCTTCCGCCGGATCAAACCTGGTAGAATTGCTGGTGATTGCTGAAGAGAAGAGGAGGATGCAAACCGCGGTTGCGCTGGCTCAGTCCTCGCAGCTGAGCTTAGCGGCAATGAGTGCAAACTTGGGCACACCGGCGTTCAAGCCAACAAAAGAGACAAAAGACATCGTGCTGGATCCAGCTTACCCTGAGTGCACCGTTCGTATCGGTGCCGGTATGAATGAGGCATAGGAAAGCGCGCTCGTCAGCTTCCTCCGTGAGAATCGGAATATCTTTGCCTGGTCTACTGATGACTTGGTAGGTGTTCCGAGGGAGCTGGCTGAGCACTCACTAAATGTCCGGAAAGATGCAAAGCCAGTAAGGCAGCCGCTGCGCCGGTTTGCTGAAGACAGGAGAAAGATCATTGGAGAAGAGGTGACAAAGTTACTGGTTGCCGGTTTCATTGTGGAGGTACTACACACCGAGTGGCTAGCTAATCCGGTGCTGGTCGAGAAGAAGAAGGAAGAAAACATGGAAGCAAAAGCTCCAAAGGTGTGGCGCATGTGCATTGACTACACCAACTTGAACAAAGCTTGCCCGAAAGACCCTTTCCCCTTACCCAGGATCGATCAAGTGATTGATTCCACTGCAGGATGTGAGCTGTTGTCTTTCTTGGATGCTTATTCCGGTTTCCACCAAATCCCCTTGAAAAAGGAAGATCAAATAAAAACTGCGTTCATTACCCCGCACGGGGCTTATTGCTATGTCACTATGCCTTTCGGTTTGCGCAACGCTGGTGCAACTTACCAGCACTGTATGCAAAAATGCTTGTTTGATCAAATCGGAAAAAATGTGCAAGTGTATGTGGACGATGTGGTGGTAAAAACTAAGGTAAAGGAAACCTTAATCGATGACCTCCGGCAAACATTTGATAACCTAAGAAGGTTCCGGATGAAGCTCAATCCGGCAAAGTGTACCTTCGGTGTCCCAGCCGGCAAGTTGCTTGGCTTTCTCGTATCAAGCCGGGGCATTGAGGTAAATCCGGTAAAAATCCGGGCATTCGAAAGAATGACAATACCGCGCGATCTAAAAGACGTGCAAAAGTTTACCGGTAGCTTGGCATCGCTAAGCCGGTTCATAAGCAGGTTGGGAGAAAAAGCTCTGCCACTCTATGCTCTCATGAAAAAATCTTACACGTTCGTCTGGACCCCTCAGGCAGACGCAGCGTTTAAAGAACTGAAAACAATGTTGGCCACAGCACCTATACTGGCTTCACCTCTAGAAAGAGAGCCTATGCTATTATACATAGCAGCAACAAACCGGGTTGTGAGCGTAGTGGTTGTGGTTGAAAGAGAAGAGGAAGGAAAAACCGTCCAGAGGCCGGTATACTACCTGAGCGAGGTGCTCTCCCTCTCAAAACAAAACTACCCTTACTTCCAAAAGATGACTTATGGCGTGTACATGGCCGCCACAAAACTCAAGCATTACTTTGAAGAACATCCTATGAAGGTGGTGAGTGAAGCACCAATCGCCGATATCATGTGCAACAAGGACGCTAGCGGAAGGATTGCAAAGTGGGCAATCCAGATATCACCATATGTACCAGCGTACGAAAGAAGAGATGCCATAAAATCACAGCCTTTGGCTGATTTCCTCGTCGATTGGGCGGAGATGCAATACAAACCGCCAGATCAGAAGATAGAATACTGGAAAATGCACTTTGATGGATCCAAACTCAAAGAGGGTCTAGGTGCTGGTGTGGTGCTTACCTCGCCAAAAGGAGATCATCTCCGGTATGTTTTGCAAGTGCATTTCAGGGCATCGAATAATGTCGCTGAATATGAGGCCTTGATCCATGGATTAAAGGTCGCAAAAGAAATCGGTGCGCACCGGATCATTTGCTATGGAGATTCAGATCTTGTGGTGCAGCAATGTTCCGGCGATTGGGACGCGAAGGATGCAAACATGGCCTTGTACAGATTTCACGTGCAAAAGATTGCCGGCTTCTTTGAGGGCTGTGAGTTTCACCATGTGCCAAGGGCGGAAAACGAAGCCGCGGATGCTTTGTCCAAGCTGGGCTCATCTAGGCAGGAAATTCCTCCTGGAATAGCCTTGGAACACTTAAGAGTACCATCAATCAAACCAAGCCCGGAATCGGAATCAATTTTCGTACCGGAATCGCATGTAGTACCCATGGATATCGATGAAGGAAACCCGGGGACTGCACCGGTAAACTCGGGGACTGCTCCGGCAAGTTCGGGAACTGCTGTAGCCGTACCGGAAGAAACGATGCTGGTAGATAGCATGGAGATAGATGCACCGGTGTTTTTGGTTCGAGAGACACCGTCGTGGGTTAAACCGATTAAGGAATTCCTGATCAACGGCACTTTGCCGGATGACGAAAATGAGTCAAGAAGAATCCAAAGAAGGTCCAAGGCATACACGTTCATCAATGGTGAGGTGTACAAGAGAAGCGTTACCGGTGTCCTTCAAAGATGTGTGGAACCGGAAGAAGGAAAAGAAATGCTTGAGGAGATTCACCAAGGAGAATGTGGGCATCATGCTTCATCAAGGGCACTGGTAGCAAAAGTGTTCCGGCATGGGTTCTATTGGCCCACTGCTTTGGAAAACGCTGAGGATTTGGTAAGAAAATGCAACGGGTGCCAGAGGTACGCCAAGCAAAATCATACCCCAGCGTCCGGTTTAAAAACAATACCATTAACATGGCCGTTTGCCGTTTGGTGCCTCGATATGGTCGGCCCGTTCAAAACTGCAAGGAGCAGCATGACTCACATCTTGGTTATGGTGGATAAATTCACCAAGTGGCTCGAGGTGAAACCTATCGCAAAATGTGATGGGCATACAGCGGTGAAGTTCTTAAAAGATGTCATTTTGCGGTATGGATACCCGCACAGCATCATCACTGACAATGGGACCAACTTTGCTCAAGGTGAGTTCAAAAGGTTTTGTGAGAACAACAACATCCGGTTGGATTTGTGCTCAGTGGCACACCCACAAGGCAATGGCCAAGTGGAAAGAATGAATGCTTTGGTACTTTCCGGTATCAAACCAAGGCTCATTGAGGCGGTAGAAAAGTCACCGGGGTGTTGGCTTGATGAGCTACCATCAGTGTTGTGGAGCATAAGAACAACTCCAAACCGGTCCACTGGGTACACTCCATTCTTCATGGTATACGGAGCAGAAGCAGTCATACCAACTGACATCATTCATGATTCACCAAGGGTACAGCTCTATACTGAGCAAGAGGTCAAAGAGGCCAGAGAAAATGATGTGGACTTGCTAGAAGAAGCAAGAGAGCTGGCTTTTGCAAGAACAGCCATTTACCAGCAAAACCTCAGACGCTATCATAGCCGGAAGGTTAACCCGAGGGTTTTCCGGGAAGGAGATCTGGTGCTACGCCTAGTGCAACGCACTAAAGGCTGGCATAAGCTCTCACCACCATGGGAAGGTCCCTTCATTGTAAGCAAAGTGCTTCACAATGATGCGTACTACTTGATCGATGCACAGGAATGGAAAAAAGGAAAGGCGGACAGGTCCGGAGAGGAGAGCAAGCGTCCATGGAACGTAGCTCTGTTGCGTCCTTTCTACTCTTGAAGTTGTGGAGTAAGAAGTTCCTTTTTGTACCTTACATGCTATGAATAAAAGATGTCGGAACCTCAAATGAATCTCGGGGACTACCCCAATCTAAGTTGCATGCAACATGATTTCAGTTCACCGGTTGCTTGGTGAACATTTTTTCTTTTCGGTTTAGTAGCGTGCTAAACCTACCGGAATCTTCGACTCTGCTGATGTCCGCAAACCGGCTTCATGGCAAGCAAGATAAACTGGTAGCAACTAAGCACGCGAACCGCGAAGAGAGAGAGTGGGAACAAACAATCCGGAAAAATTTAACTAACCCCGGTTAAACCGGTTTTTTGCAAAATTTCGAAGTTATTTCTAAGTTCAAGAAAATGCTTGTTTGGTGAAAGAACCTTGTGCTCATACGCCAAAGAATGCCCAGAGAAGGCAGGCAGAGCCAAGGCAAAAGAACCAAGTGTGCATCGAATTGGATGCGGAAACAATTTGGAAATCTTTGCAGTGCAGGATAAAAGCAAAACCAAAAGCAATTATACTAAGGCAAACTTAAGATAATTGACTACCGGTATAGCTTACCGGCATAAACTGTTGTACGACAACCAAAAGCGAACTTAGAGTTTTACATGATAAACCCCGGCATACCGGGGTAGAATTTAACGGGACATTGTTTTGAGATAAGCAGGACCAAAGAGCATAACACAGGTAATGATCAGGCAGCGGGGGCTTCAGGAGGGGCATCGCCAGCACCGGCATCGCCCAGAGGCTCCTCCTCGGCTTCATCCTCCTCCTCGTCGAGATAATCTTGGACGTCAGGAGGGGGAGGGATGAAGGTGCGCATGTCAGCGTACTCCGCGATGTGGTACGCGCGATCCTGCCGCTTAGCGGTGAGAATCGGGTCCAGATCGGTTTCCGCGCCTTCGCGCACTCCGATGAGGGCATCCAAGTTCAGCTCCGGATACCATGAGCAAGCGACGCGGAGGGCAGAGTCTGCTCCAGCGCGGGCAGCGAAACCTTGCCACTCGCGGATCCTCTTGCCGGCGCCCTTAAGGCGGTCGCTGATCAGTGAGAAAGTATCCGACACCTCCTCGCCAGGCCACAGAGTCCTGAAGAGCTGGGTAGCTACATCAGGAATGTCAGACAGGTTGCGATCTATGGCGCGCATATGAGACACCCGCGCGCTCAGCGTGACCAGATGGTCATAGGGGGTCCATGGCACGCCAAGATTCTCTTGGGCTAGGGCAGTGCGGTGCTCGTCAACCTTCTTGACAGCAAACCTCTGAGAGTCCGGGAAAAGGCCTGTGCAAAGAAAGAAAAAGGCTAAGGAAAGGAATCCGGAAGAAAATGCAACCGGAAGGAAAGATAACGAAAAGAAAAAGCGATCGGAAGAAAAAAGGCTTGTGGCGATGTCGGAAAGTGCAAAAGGAAAGGACTTACGGTAGGCGTGTGCGTCAGTTTGCACGACCAGCCGGTCGTACTCCTTCTGCTCCGCCTCCAGCCGTGCAGCTTTTTCCTCGGCAGCCTTCCGGGCTTTGGCCAGCTCCTCCAGCTCAGTCTGCAACACCATGTTGGAGTTGCCGGCATCTTCAAGAGCCTCATGCATCTTGGCCGCTACATCAGCTTCAGCAGCTTTGAGAGTCTTAGCATGATCAAGCCCCAGCTGGATGAACTGGGACTTGAGCTCCTGGTAGCTGGTCTTTTGGGCGCTCAGCTCCTCCTGATGCTGCCGGATGAGCTGGTCCTTCTCCCCTGAAACCCGGAAAAGAAGGTGTTAACAAAATTGTGCTGATTAAGATGAAAAGAAAACCAAGCTAACAGGAAAGAGGGAAAATTGTACGTTGGGCGGCGGCGAGCTGCTCCTTGAGAGCCTCAATGGAAGCTTCCGGGATCACTGTTAAGCAAAAATTATTAATGTTAGGAGGAAAAAAGGTTTCCGGTAAGAAGATGCCGGTGGTACAAAAACTTACCTTGGCACTTATCATGTGCCTCAGCGAGGTCCCGATGCTCCCATAGAAGCTCCTCAAAGAGGACCTTCCGAGCGTCAGCCGTGAGCTGTTCAAGAAAAAGAGATTAGCTAAGTTTTGCGCTAAGAACAAGGTTCTTAACCCGAAACTCGGGGACTGGCAGTGCTAGTTTCGCGTGTTTTTAAACTAAGTTTTGCGCTAAGAACAAGGTTCTTAACCCGAAACTCGGGGACTGGCAGTGCTAGTTTCGCGCGTTTTTAAACTAAGTTTTGCGCTAAGAACAAGGTTCTTAACCCGAAACTCGGGGACTGGCAGTGCTAGTTTCGCGCGTTTTAAACTAAGTTTTGCGCTAAGAACAAGGTTCTTAACCCGAAACTCGGGGACTGGCAGTGCTAGTTTCGCGCGTTTTTAAACTAAGTTTTGCGCTAAGAACAAGGTTCTTAACCCGAAACTCGGGGACTGGCAGTGCTAGTTTCGCGCGTTTTTAAGCTAAGCTTCGCGCTAAGAACAAGGTTCTTAACCCGAAGCTCGGGGACTGGCAATGCCGGTATCACGCTAAGTTTTTAAGTTAAAGTTTTGTGCTAAAAGCTGCGCTCTCACCACAAAACTCGGGGACTGGGAAGATAGACAAGAGAGAAACCGGCATGAAACTGAAGGAAAGATAGAAAAAATCCGGAAGTAAGGGAACCGGCAAAAGATGAAAAGAGTGCTGGAAACTTACCCTCAGATTGTTCGTGGAATCAAACCACGCGTTGTCAAGCTCTTTCACGGCTCGGCAAAGCCGCATGAAATGCTCCTCGGAGCATCGGTCCCCAGCAGGGTCTGGCAACGGCTGCCTATCCTTGCCCACGCCGTGGGTCGCCCGGGTCACATCCGCGGCGTTCCATTGCTGGGCATAGGGCAGCAGATGCCCCAGCTCCCGGCCCCCGCGCTGGAACTCAGTGATGCGGCCGAGCAGGCCGGTGGCCTTCTCTCTGGCAGCACCGGCGGCCTTGGAGACATGCAGCACCAAGGGCTGCTGTCCACCGGAAGGGGCCTTGGAGGCCGTCGCCTTCCCCTTGACTAGCTTGGAGAGCTTGGGCGGCGGCGCAGTTGGAGCAGCCCCGGCAGGTTTGGGGCGAGGCGCATCCGGTGGCGGCGTTGGAGTAGTTCTTGGAGAAGGGGGTGCGCTAGGGGCACCACCCAAGTTGGAACTTTCCGGCACAGAAGTTTCCGGCGCGAAGTTGTCTTCTTTTCAATGACGGGAGGAGCCGAAGGCTCCGCCCGCCCGACAACTTTTTCCTCGGCGCCAATGTTGCTGGCGCCGGTATCCTGGTTCTCTGGAGGGAAGGAAAGATCCTCCTCCGTGCGGTGTTCTGGCGGTGTAGGGGCCGCACGCCCCAAACTTGTTGTGCCCCCCAGAGGGGAGGCAGAGGTGTTGCCGGCACCAGATGGTGCCGGGCTCGAGCGAGGAGGAGGGGTTGAGGTCCTTGCGGAACCTTCAGAGCCCGCTGGCCTTGAGCCAAGCTTGAGCGCAGGGCTGAGAAAAAGAAAGAAAAACAGTTGGAGAAAAGCAACCGGAAAAAGAACTTTGCAAAAAGAGGCAAGCAAGAAAACAAGAAACTTACCCGGAAGCAGTCGGCATCTGCTTGCGCCCGTAGCGCCGCATGCCTACTTCCTTCTCCCCCAAAGGCTCCGTCCGGAAGCGTTTAGAGGGAGGGGCCTGGCTGGAACCGGCGTCAGATGCCGATGCCTTGTGCTTCTGGCCCTGGGCCATGAGCTTGTCCACAAACTCATGACCGGCCTCGGCGCGCAACGGCGGCGCGTGCTCGTGGATCTATAAGTTAAACATAGCTAAGAAAAAATTCGCAAGAAAGCAATAACGGAGAAGTATAAAAACCGGAGAAGAATGGTACCTCAAGCATAGACAGGTCATCGGAGGACCCGGTTGGCTTCGGTGGAGACCGGCCAAGGCGCGCAGCCGGAGTCTTGCCCATCTTCAGATCCTTCCAACGGATGTAAGGATCCGGGTCGAAGGAGTCAAGCGCGCGCTTCACGCAGATCCCACGCCGCTCTGCTTGAATGAGGGGGAAGCGGTCCTTGGCCTGAAACACGAAAAAAGAGGGTTAACAAGAGCAAAAAAGTTACCGGCAAAACCGACCCTAATTGCGTAATCTCTTACTTCTTGGGTCGGAGGGTTAGTAGTGCTGAGGGGAAGGAGGCCCCATTCCCAGTCAAACGGCATGGCAGTTTGGCAGATCTGCCTAGCCTTGCGGACGACGTCCTTCTTGCTAAGGGGACGGCCTGTGATCTTGGTGGGATCGCCAGAACCGTACATCTCGCTCATCCTATGCACCCGGCGCTTGAGAGGAAGCACCCGGCGCGAAATAAAAGTGCGGATGATATCATCCGAGCAGATGTTAGTCTCCTTCTTCAGAGCTGCCATGAAGCGCACTACCCGGTTGGTTTCGATGTGGTCCGTCTTCGGGTTGTAGCTCCAATTGTCTCTGCTGGGCGGCGCCGCGTTGAAGGGCGGCAAATCGATGAGATTCGCGCGGCCGTTGTTCTTCACGTAGAAGAAAGTTCCTTGCTAGGCGCGACAGGACTCGAGGCCGGTGAACTTAAAGAAAGTGCTCCCTTGGCGGGAGCCGACGATGCAAGACCCGCACTGCACGAGCGGTTTGGGCTTAGGAATTTCCTTGCCCTGAACGGAATTAATCCGCAGAGCAAAGAAGCGGGCAAACGTCTCACGAGTGGGACGAATGCCAATATAGGCCTCCATGAAGGTGGCAAAACAGGAAAGGTAAAAAATGGCGTTGCCAGGGAGGTGATGAGGTTGGAGTTCATAGAAATTTAGGAACTCCCAGAAAAAAGGCGAAGCGGGAAGGCCGAAGCCACGCCCAAAATGAGCAAGGAAAACAACGTGTTCACCGGGCTGGGGCTCCGGTTCAATTTCGTCACCGGGAAGCCGGCAGGTTACTCCTTCCGGAATCCTGCGGGACTGGTATAGCCAATCGATCTCGTATTCGGTAACATTGGAGCCCATCCAGGCTCCACGAGTGATGGGGGAAGGCTCTACGCCGGAAGCTTGGCTAGAGCTACCGGATTCTAGGTAGCTACCGGATTCTTGGCGGCTACCGGATTCCTTCTGGTTGCCGGAATCGGTATCCATCAGATCTGAAGCCGTAGATCCACCGGAAGATTGTCTATGCCGGCTACCGGAGGAGGAAGAAGAAGAAGCAGAGGAAGATTCCTCGCTAGACATTGGTTTGGAGGCGAAAAAACAGAAATCCCACAGTTGAACCCCGCGCGAAGATCTACGAGTAAGAAGAAATTCAAAGAAAAAGAGGAAATAAGAACACTGTCGACCCAAGATCTAGAAAACAAGCAAATGGCGAGCAAAGTGAGATTGGCACTAACCTCGAGCGGCGCAGTTGCTGGGGAAGACGTTCGCCGGCGAAGGAGCGGGCCTACTGTCGCCGACGAGCACCGTCGACGGCGCAGCGGAGAAAGGCGCGAAGAAGAGAAAATGCGGCGGTCGCAACAGAGGCGCAGCGAAGGATTTCCGCACGGCGAGGTCCGGCGGAGAAGCAGCGCGAGTTCGCCGGGCAGCAAAGCTCGAGCGGACGACGGCGGACGGAGAACGGTGGAGGCACAGCGAGCGAAGAACACTACGCGCAAGGGATGGAGAATGCAAGAAGAGGAAGAAGAAGGGGCAGTTCTCCTTATAAAGAAGAGGGAGCGTGGGCCGAAAACCGTCGGGCCGCGGCGGTTCGCCTCGCGGGCCATGACGGTTCGCACCACGGGCCGCCACGTGGCGAGGAAGTACACGCGAAAAAATAAGAAGCCACACGGAGGCACACACAAGATCCGAAGTGGCTAGTGGGATCTGCAGTGGTGCATTTAATGAACGCGCGGGAGTCGAAGCGAAGTGACAACTGACACTGGTGCGCCAGTTAACAGTGCGCATGTCACTGACAGGCGCGGGGCCCGAGATATTCTCGACTTCGCCGAGGAAAGAGTAAATGCGAATGATACCGGAGAAAAGAGATGCCGGGGGATACCTTGCAAAGAGAGAAAAGACAAATAAGGGCAAAGATGCCGGATCTAAGTTCAAAGCCGGAGAGATTAAACCGGTATCCTAAAAAGATAAAAACCTGGCATGGTATGTAGGATAGAATCCGCCAGACTATACCAGCTTCAGGGACTAATGTTGGGGGGATGACCCCCGGTATGCCAAAGGCATGCCAAACCGGATGGTTTGAGCCATCGAGATACCAGTTTAATATTCTTACCGGAACACAAAGGTAAGAGTTTGGGCTAAGTGAAGCTAAACCGGTATCCCCAAGGGGGTATACCGGAACCCGGTAAAGAAGATACCGGAGAGAAGGGCCTGTCGGCAGGATTGGTCAAAGATTCTCTTCAGAGCAAGAAGACAAGGATGAGCTAAGCAAAGCGGCTTTAATCAGAGCCCTGGCGCCAAAGAGAGAGATGACGCTGAAAGAAGCCGGAGGACGTCAGCGTCCCTGATTAAAGAAGACTCCGGCGTTATCTATGATTAAAGTAGCTTTGTAAAGTAGTTTGTCCAGTCAAAGAGGCCATTAGGGTTTCTTGTTCTGTAAGCCACCCTCTCCCCTATATAAGGAGAGGGGGCACTGCCTCATACGGGCGCGTGCCCACAGAGGAGATTAGACGATAGAACTTGTATCCAAGCACCTGTAATCATGTGGAGATCAATGAAGCAAGCGATCTAGTAAAGAGTTCTTCCTCTTGTCTCTCTTCTTGCATACCGGCCTTTGGTTGTGTTCCTGAGGAAAGCATCCGGAAGTTCATCCCATCTAGTCGCAAACCCTCCCCCGAATCCTCTAGCGCCCATTCGGCCCCAACTTAAGCCATCCCATGGCATCTGCTCGTTCGCCACGACGACAGGATATAACCTTTGTCGAGTAGCGCTTGTACTTGCTTCTGTATCTCCTTCGTCTCTTCGGGGTTCGTTCTATATGGTGCCCGATTGGGTAGCGTAGCTCCGGGAATCAAGTCGATTTGATGCTCAATACCTCGCAATGGTGGAAGTCCTGCGGGTACCTCATCCGGAAACATGTCGCCAAATTCCTGCAAAACATTAGAAACACCAAGAGGAAGAGGGGTCATGTCGTTAGAAACCAAAACCGTACCCGTGTACAAGAGCACAAGAGGCATGGTTGTAGGATCCTCACTAAATTCTCTCATGTCTTCTTTGGTGGCTAATGAGACCAAGGAATTCACTCTCTCACTTTTCGTTATATCACTCACAACATTACAATTCTCTCGCCTATCTAAAGAAGCATCCTCCAAATTGACTTCAACTTTCTGACGAGACTCATTGACAATTTGCTGTGGTGTCATAGGCTGCAAATTAATTTTCTTGCCCTTGAACTCCAAGTGATATGCATTGGCACGGCCATTGTGTTGCACAGAACGGTCATAGAGCCAAGGCCAACCCAACAGTAGGTGACACACCATCATAGGAACGACATCAAAATCAATGCAATCCTTATACGGTCCAATAGCAAACTCAACACGCACCATGTGGTTTACCTTCATCTCACCATTGTCGCTCAACCACTGAATATATTATAGATGCGGGTGCGGTAGATACTTCAACTTCAGCTTGGTACACAACTCCTTGCTTGCTAAATTGCGGCAACTCGCGCCATCAATAATGACCTTGCAAGCCTTGTCAGGACCAACTAAAGCCTTTGTTTGGAACAAATTGCAGCGCTGAGTAGATGCACTAGGTAACACATTAAGAGCACGCTGCGACACAACAATGGTGCGAGCTTCAGACGGATATGCATCTTCACCATCAGTGTCATAGTCATCATCTTCTGGAGCATTAGGATCAACATCATCTCCAGTCTCGTACTCATTGTCCTCATTAATAATCATGACTTTGCGGTTAGGACAATCTCTCTTAAAGTGACCCTTGCCACCACATGTATGACAAACCATATCATGGTTACACGCAGTAGACACATTAGAGCCACTCGTACTTGCAGCAGATTCGGACTTCTTTGTGTTAGACACATTGGAGATCGACTTACTAGGCGGAGGGGCGGAGCGCATCGAAGGCGCTGGCGCCATAGATGGGGCCGCGTGGGGTGTGAAACGCCCAGCTCCTGTAGCTCGACCTATGATCTTTGCTTCGTCAGCCAACTGTGATTCAGCTTCTCTTGCATGATGTAACAATTGATTCATATTGGTGTAGCTGTAGTGATGAACAATGCCTTTGATGTCATACTTCAAACCGTTGAGGAAACGTTGCATTGTCATCTCAAGAGACTCACGGACACGGCCACGCTGCATAAGCATCTCCATCTCCATGTAGTATTCATCCACAGTCTTCACACCTTGTCTCAAAAGAGTCAGCTTATCATATATATTCCGCAAGTAATTTGTAGGCACAAAGCGAGAAGTCATCGCCTCCTTCATGGCACGCCATGTGCGTATAGGCTGCTCACGATCCTCTTCGCGGTTACGAACAAAAGCATCCCACCAACGCAAAGCATAGCCATCAAATTCGAAAGAAGCAAGCTTGATCTTCCGGTCTTCGGTATAATGCGGATGTAAGCTCCACAACTTCTCAATCTTGAGCTCCCAAGTGAGGTATTCTTCAACATCAGCTCCTCCTTCAAACTTGGGTATAGAAAACTTGGGCTTAGCCAAACCATCTTCGTCATCTTGTCCACGACCATTGCGGCCAAGTGGAACCCAACCACGAGCACGATTACCACGGGGCGCATCACGAGCATTGTGTGCGTCATCTTGAAGCTCAGGATCGTCGTCATCATCTTGTTGTTGTTGCGCGGTCAAATTCTCAACAGCTAAGCGCAAATCAGCAAGATTGCGTTGTACATCCGTTATTTGATCTTGCATTGTAGTGACGGTCACATGAGTAGCATCCAGATTTTGGGAAATCTCATCAATCTTCCCATTAAGCACCTCGTCCTGAGCGCGGAATTCACGTCGCATCTCATTACGAAGAGCCTCATACTCCCTCCATGTGATAATATCTGCAGCACTTTTGTTTTCCTGGTTAACAATTCTATGATCACTAGCAGACATTGTTAGTAGATTAGTGCACTAAATCAAAAGTATATGGTGGTACTCTCACAAACTCACTCAAAACTGAGAAGAAAAGGAGATCTTACCGTTCCAAAGTAAATTAGTGTTGCTTACCACTTGTAGTAACAACTAGTGCACGGATGTAGCGAAGCGAATATCAAGGGTATAAGAACAAATCACACGACAAAGCAGGGTATATGTGGGGCTGTAGGTAGGCTACCTATTTGCACCAATAAAAAGCTTTAGCGCTGACCGTAGACAACCAATGATACTCACACAAGGCGATATAATGGGGCAATGCAACTATATGTGGGAAAGGTTGCAATGCACAAGAGAGACGCTAGCAAAGCTCAACGAGACAGGCACAAGATTGCTCAACTACAGGTGCAGAAAAGTAAACTTAGGCCTTCACTTGATTCAACTAGCACTTCACTTTTCTTTTTGGATTTTTATTTTTGTAGAACACACGCAGCTATGTAGCTCTTTTTGCTTCTTTTCAATTTTCTCTTTTTTTTTGATTTTCTGACACAACTCATTGATAACACGGCCAACAGAAATATGCAAAGCACCGATAACCTAACGAGCAGTCTGTCGAGCGGTAAAACTAGTCTCTTCTGGGGAAGTTCCTAGTCACTTGATATCGAAAGGCTGTGTCTATGGTTGGGAACAAGCACACTGTACGCTATGTGGACTCGGAGTAACAAAAACTGACACCACAAGATAAAGTAACACAAGATGATAGAGTAAACTCAAACCCTAAAAGACTAGATGAAGAGAAAAGATACGCAAAAACAACTACGAAAAGCAACTAAAACTTGAAATTAGTGCAATCTAAGGCTATAGCAAACCCTAACCCTAATTTTTTTTGGCTTTTTCTGGATAGGAAAACACTCACAACTCAACTATGGGGTGGATTGTGGATGGCTTACCGAGGAAAACTGGAAATCTGATACCAAGATGATAAGGGGTGGCCCGATCTTCTCAGTAAGCAACGGTGGTGATGATGATCACGGGGTGATGGCAGCGGAGATACACGACGATGAAGTGGAAGATAACTTGTATGACGCAACGAGATCTCTCGATTGGTCCCTGTCGCCAATGCAACAGCTCTCAACCCTGCAAGATATTCGCAACTCCACACACTTGCGCACGTAGCCGCCGACCACGAAGCGGTAAGTTGCAACCGTCTAATTCCCAATGGAACAGCAGATCACACAAGACTTTTTAAGGATCTACACAATATCAAGCAATATGGTGTAGGGATTCAATAGTTTTGCTAGAGCAAACAACTAAGAACTAGGGTTTATCTTAAACGTGGTCTAAAGCAGCTAGGGGGGCGTCCTGGGCACTTATATAGGTGTCCGGAACGAGTTCTAGTCGAAAAGATACAAAAATAACCGACCCAGAATAGATCTGGTCGAGACAGACTCGGACGAATCCAGTCTGGAATCCGGTCAACCGGACCAGGGACCGGGTCGGCCGGTTTGGCGTCCGGTCAACCGGGCGGCAACCGGAAAGTTGCGAGGTTTTCCGGTTTTGATCCGGTACGATGCATCGCATCCGGTTGGCGCCCGGTCAACCGGGCCAGGGACCGGGCTGGCCGGTCTGGCAGCCGGTCTAACCTGGTGCTGGACCGGCCTGGATGTCTTCTTCTCCTCTCGCGCATGCCTCCCGCTCCCCCCTCGCGCGTCCATGAGATATCTTCATGTCCAGCTCCATGTCCAGCTTCACGTCCATCTTGACGCCCGTCTTCATGTCCAGCTGCTCCTCTCCTCCTCGTGCGATGCTCGTCTCCTCTTGATACCTGATGATACATAAGTAATAGGACTTAGGCAGTATAAAGTTCTCATCAATCAAAGTACCGTTTAGAAACAAGTTCACCTGTTGTTTAAGTAGCTTCGCACGAGCCCTTGTAATTGGTCCAATCCAAACTTCACTGGACTTGAGCTTCACAGCAGGTTCATCTTCATTTATCAATGACGGAGGTAATGGTGTAGTAGGGATGTCCTCATCACAATTGATTTTGCTCATATTGTGATTGCATAAAGCTCTTAGTAGATCTTTCAATTTCTAGCATCTTTTCCTCATATCTACCATAAGAATTACCATAATCATTACCACTAGCAGGATATGGCCTATAATTGTTACCCAAATTATTCCTATTAGCATTGTTGTTGAAATTATTATTTTTAATGAAGTTCACATCAACATGTTCTTCTCGGGAAACCAATGAAGCTAACGGAACATTATTAGGATCAACATTTGATCTACCATTCACAAGCATAGACATAATAGCATCAATCTTATCATTCAAGGAGGAGGTTTCTTCAACAGAATTTACCTTCTTACCTTGTGGAGCTCTTTCCGTGTGCCATTCAGAGTAATTAATCATCATATTATCAAGAAGCTTTGTTGCGGCGCCTAAAGTGATGGACATAAAAGTACCTCCAGCAGCTGAATCCAATATGTTCCGTGAAGAAAAATTCAGTCCTGCATAAAAGGTTTGGATGATCATCCAAGTAGTCAGTCCATGGGTTGGGCAATTTTTAACCAAAGATTTCATTCTTTCCCATGCTTGGGAAACATGCTCATTATCCAATTGCTTAAAATTCATTATGCTACTTCTCAAAGATATAATTTTAGCAGGAGGAAAATATCTACCAATGAAAGCATCCTTACATTTAGTCCATGAATCAATACTATTCTTAGGCAAAGATATCAACCAATCTTTAGCTCTTCCTCTTAATGAGAAAGGAAACAATTTTAATTTTATAATGTCACCATCTACATCCTTATAATTTTGCATTTCACATAATTCAACAAAATTATTAAAATGGGCAGCAGCATCATCAGAACTAACACCAGAAAATTGCTCTCTCATAACAAGATTTAGTAAAGCAGGTTTAATTTCAAAGAATTCTGCTGTAGTAGCAGGTGGAGCAATAGGTGTGCATAAGAAATCATTATTATTTGTGTTTGTGAAGTCACACAACTTAGTATTTTCAGGAGTACCCATTTTAGCAATAGTAAATAAAGCAAACTAGATAAAGTAAATGCAAGTAACTAATTTTTTTGTGTTTTTAATATGGAGAACGCAAACAAGATAGTAAATAAAGTAAAGCAAGTAACTAATTTTTTTTGTATTTTGATATAATGCAGTAAACAAAGTAGTAAATAAAATAAAGCAAGACAAAAACAAAGTAAAGAGATTGGAAGTGGAGACTCCCCTTGCAGCGTGTCTTGATCTCCCCGGCAACGGCGCCAGAAAAATGTGCTTGATACGCGTACAGCACGCGTCCGTTGGGAACCCCAAGAGGAAGGTGTGATGCGTACAGTGGCAAGTTTCCCTCAGTAAGAAACCAAGGTTTATCGGACCAGTAGGAGCCAAGAAGCACGTTGAAGGTTGATGGTGGCGGAGTGTAGTGCGGCGCAACACCAGGGATTCCGGCGCCAACGTGGAACCTGCACAACACAACCAAATTACTTCGCCCCAACGTGACAGTGAGGTTGTCAATCTCACCGGCTTGCTGTAACAAAGGATTAGATGTATAGTGTGGATGATGATGTTTGTAGAAAACAGTAGAACGAGTATTGCAGTAGATTGTATTCGATGTAAAAGAATGGACCGGGGTCCACAGTTCACTAGTGGTGTCTCTCCCATAAGAAATAGCATGTTGGGTGAACAAATTACAGTTGGGCAATTGACAAATAAAGATGGCATGACAATGCACATACATGTTATGATGAGTAGTGTGAAATTCAATCGGGCATTACGACAAAGTACATAGACCGCTATCCAGCATGCATCTATGCCTAAAAAGTCCACCTTTAGGTTATCATCCGAACCCCTTCCAGTATTAAGTTGCAAACAACAGACAATTGCATTAAGTATGGTGCGTAATGTAATCAATACAAGTATCCTTAGACATAGCATTGATGTTTTATCCCTAGTGGCAATAGCTGATACGTCTCCGACGTATCGATAATTTCTTATGTTCCATGCCACATTATTGATGTTATCTACATGTTTTATGCACACTTTATGTCATATTCGTGCATTTTCTGGAACTAACCTATTAACAAGATGCCGAAGTGCCAGTTGCTGTTTTCTGCTGTTTTTGGTTTCAGAAATCCTAGTAAGGAAATATTCTCGGAATTGGACGAAATCAACGCCCAGGGGCCTATTTTTCCACGAAGCTTCCAGAAGTCCGAAGACGAAACGAAGTGGGGCCACAGGGTGCCCAAACCCTAGGGCGGCGCGGCCCCCCCTTGGCCGCGCTGACCTGTGGTGTGGGGCCCCTGTGCCCCCTCCTGACTTGCCCTTCCGCCTACTTAAAGCCTCCGTGACGAAACCCCCAGTACCGAGAGCCACGATATGGAAAACCTTCCAGAGACGCCGCCAACGCCGATCCCATCTCGGGGGATCCAGGAGATCGCCTCCGGCACCCTGCCGGAGAGGGGAATCATCTCCCGGAGGACTCTACGCCGCCATGGTCGCCTCCGGTGTGATGTGTGAGTAGTCTACCCCTGGACTATGGGTCCATAGCAGTAGCTAGATGGTTGTCTTCTCCCCATTGTGCTATCATTGTCGGATCTTGTGAGCTGCCTAACATGATCAAGATCATCTATCTGTAATTCTATATGTTGCGTTTGTTGGGATCCGATGAATAGAGAATACTTGTTATGTTGATTATCAAAGTTATATCTACGTGTTGTTTATGATCTTGCATTCTCTCCGTTACTAGTAGATGCTCTGGCCAAGTAGATGCTTGTAACTCCAAGAGGGAGTATTTATGCTCGATAGTGGGTTCATGCCTGCATTGACACCTAGGACAGTGACAGAAAGTTCTAAGGTTGTGTTGTGCTGTTGCCACTAGGGATAAAACATTGATGCTATGTCTAAGGATGTAGTTGTTGATTACATTACGCACCATACTTAATGCAATTGTCTGTTGCTTTGCAACTTAATACTGGAGGGGGTTCGGATGATAACCTGAAGGTGGACTTTTTAGGCATAGATGCAGTTGGATGGCGGTCTATGTACTTTGTCGTAATGCCCAATTAAATCTCACTATACTCATCATGATATGTATGTGCATGGTCATGCCCTCTTTATTTGTCAATTGCCCAACTGTAATTTGTTCACCCAACATGCTATTTGTCTTATGGGAGAGACACCTCTAGTGAACTGTGGACCCCGGTCCAATTCTCTTTACTGAAATACAATCTACTGCAATACTTGTTCTACTGTTTTCTGCAAACAATCATCTTCCACACAATACGGTTAATCCTTTGTTACAGCAAGCTGGTGAGATTGACAACCTCACTGTTTCGTTGGGGCAAAGTACTTTGGTTGTGTTGTGCAGGTTCCACGCTGGCGCCGGAATCTCTGGTGTTGCGCCGCACTACATCCCGCCGCCATCAACCTTCAATGTGCTTCTTGACTCCTACTGGTCCGATTAAACCTTGGTTTCTTACTGAGGGAAACTTGCCGCTGTGCGCATCACACCTTCCTCTTGGGGTTCCCAACGGACGTGCCAACCACACGCATCAAGCAAATTTCTGGCGCCGTTGCCGGGGAGATCAAGACACGCTGCTAGGGGAGTCTCCACTTCTCAATCTCTTTACTTTGTTTTCGTCTTGCTTAGTTTTATTTACTACTTTGTTTGCTGCACTAAATCAAAATACAAAAAAATTAGTTGCTAGTTTTACTTTACTTGCTATCTTGTTTGCTATATCAAAAACACAAAAAAATTAGTTTACTTGCATTTACTTTATCTAGTTTGTTTTATTTACTGTTGCTAAAATGGCCAACGCTGAAAATACTAAGTTGTGTGACTTCACAACCACAAATAATAATGATTTCTTATGCACACCTATTGCTCCACCTGCTACTACAGCAGAATTCTTTGAAATTAAACCTGCTTTACTGAATCTTGTTATGCGAGAGCAATTTTCTGGTGTTAGTTCTGATGATGTCTTGCTGCCCATCTTAATAATTTTGTTGAACTATGTGAAATGCAAAAATATAAAGATGTAGATGGTGATATTATTAAACTAAAATTGTTCCCTTTCTCATTAAGAGGAAGAGCTAAAGATTGGTTGCTATCTCTGCCTAAGAATAGTATTGATTCATGGACTAAATGCAAGGATGCTTTTATTGGTAGATATTATCCCCCTGCTAAAATTATATCTTTGAGGAGTAGCATAATGAATTTTAAACAATTAGATACTGAATATGTTGCTCAAGCTTGGGAAAGAATGAAATCTCTGGTTAAAAATTGCCCAACCCATGGACTGACTACTTGGATGATCATCCAAACCTTCTATGCAGGACTAAATTTTTCTTCGCGGAATTTATTGGATTCAGCTGCTAGAGGTACCTTTATGTCCATCACTCTTGGTGAAGCGACAAAGCTTCTTGATAATATGATGATCAACTACTCTGAATGGCACACGGAAAGAGCTCCACAAGGTAAGAAGGTAAATTCTGTCGAAGAAACCTCTTCCTTGAGTGATAAGATTGATGCTATTATGTCTATGCTTGCGAATGATAGGACTAATATTGATCCTAATAATGTTCCATTAGCTTCATTGGTTGCACAAGAAGAACATGTTGATGTAAACTTCATTAAAAATAATAATTTCAACAACAATGCTTACCGGAACAATTCTAGTAACAACTATATGCCATATCCTTATAATAATGGCAACGGCTATGGTAATTCTTATGGGAATTCTTACAACAATAATAGGAGTTCACCCCCTGGACTTGAAGCCATGCTTAAAGAATTTATTAGTACACAAACTGCTTTTAACAAATCTGTTGAAGAAAAGCTTGGGAAAATTGATATACTTGCTTCTAAAGTCGATAGTCTTGCTGCTGATGTTGATCTTTTGAAATCAAAAGTTTTGCCTAATGAGAATCATCATAATAAAATTGTTACTACAGCAAATGCCATTCAAGTTAGAATTAATGAGAATATAAGATTAATGGCTGAACTGCGTGCTAGGTGGGATAGAGAAGAAAATGAAAAACTAGCTAAAGAGAAGAATGTAGCTAAATTTTGGACTATTACCACCACTAGTAATGCTAATGCTACACATGTTGCTGCACCTCCTACTAATACTAATAAAAGAATTGGTGTTAGCAATGTTTCCACTTCTAATGCAAAGCGCGAAAAACTACGAAAGCTGCTAAACTACTTTGAAACTGCCTGTGATAAAGCTGCTGAAATTTTTTCCAACATTGGGGATGATGATCCCATTGCTTTAGATTATAATGGTTTGAATTTCGATGATTGCCACATCTCTGAAGTTATAAAGTTCTTGCAAAAACTTGCTAAAAGTCCTAATGCTAGTGCTATAAATTTGGCTTTTACACATCATATTACAAATGCTCTCATAAAAGCTAGAGAAGAGAAACTAGAGCGTGAAGCCTCTATTCCTAAAAAGCTAGAGGATGGTTGGGAGCCCATCATTAAGATGAAGGTTAAAGATTTTGATTGTAATGCTTTATGTGATCTTGGTGCAAGTATTTCTGTTATGCCTAAGAAAATTTATGATATGCTTGACTTGCCACCGCTGAAAAATTGTTATTTGGATGTTAATCTTGCTGATCATTCTACAAAGAAACCTTTGGGTAAAGTTGATAATGTTCGCATTACCGTTAACAATAATCTTGTTCCCGTTGATTTTGTTGTCTTGGATATTGAATGCAATGCATCTTGTCCCATTATTTTGGGAAGACCTTTTCTTCGAACAGTTGGTGCTATCATTGATATGAAGGAAGGTAATATAAAATATCAATTTCCTCTCAAGAAAGGTATGGAACACTTCCCTAGAAAGAGAATGAAGTACCCTTTTGATTCTATTATGAGAACAAATTATGATGTTGACACTTCGTCTCTTGATAATACTTGATACACACTTTCTGCGCCTAGCTGAAAGGCGTTAAAGAAAAGCGCTTATGGGAGACAACCCATGTTTTTACCTACAGTACTTTGTTTTTATTTTGTGTCTTGGAAGTTGTTTACTACTGTAGCAACCTCTCCTTATCTTAGTTTTGTGTTTTGTTGTGCCAAGTAAAGCCGTTGATAGAAAAGTAAGTACTAGATTTGGATTACTGCGCAGTTCCAGATTTCTTTGCTGTCACGAATCTGGGTCCACCTCCCTGTAGTTAGCTCAGAAAATTAAGCCAATTTACATGCATGATCCTCAGATATGTACGCAACTTTCATTCAATTTGAGCATTTTCATTTGAGCAAGTCTGGTGCCATTTTAAAATTCGTCAATACGAACTGTTCTGTTTTGACAGATTCTGCCTTTTATTTCGCATTGCCTCTTTTGCTATGTTGGATGAATTTCTTTGATCCACTAATGTCCAGTAGCATTATGCAATGTCCAGAAGTGTTAAGAATGATTGTGTCACCTCTGAATATGTTAATTTTTATTGTGCACTAACCCTCTAATGAGTTGTTTCGAGTTTGGTGTGGAGGAAGTTTTCAAGGATCAAGAGAGGAGTATGATGCAACATGATCAAGGAGAGTGAAAGCTCTAAGCTTGGGGATGCCCCGGTGGTTCACCCCTGAATATATCAAGAAGACTCAAGCGTCTAAGCTTGGGGATGCCCAAGGCATCCCCTTCTTCATCGACAACATTATCAGGTTCCTCCCCTGAAACTATATTTTTATTCCATCACATCTTATGTGCTTTTTCTTGGAGCGTCGGTTTGTTTTTGTTTTTTGTTTTGTTTGAATAAAATGGATCCTAGCATTCACTTTATGGGAGAGAGACACGCTCCGCTGTAGCATATGGACAAGTATGTCCTTGGTTTCTACTCATAGTATTCATGGCGAAGTTTCTCCTTCGTTAAATTGTTATATGGTTGGAATTGGAAAATGATACATGTAGTAATTGCTATTAATGTCTTGGGTAATGTGATACTTGGCAATTGTTGTGCTCATGATTAAGCTCTTGCATCATATGCTTTGCACCCATTAATGAAGAAATACATAGAGCATGCTAAAATTTGGTTTGCATATTTGGTTTCTCTAAGGTCTAGATAATTTCTAGTATTGAGTTTGAACAACAAGGAAGACGGTGTAGAGTCTTATAATGTTTTCAATATGTCTTTTATGTGAGTTTTGCTGCACCGGTTCATCCTTGTGTTTGTTTCAAATAAGCCTTGCTAGCCTAAACCTTGTATCGAGAGGGAATACTTCTCATGCATCCAAAATACTTGAGCCAACCACTATGCCATTTGTGTCCACCATACCTACCTACTACATGGTATTTTCCGCCATTCCAAAGTAAATTGCTTGAGTGCTACCTTTAAAATTCCATCATTCACCTTTGCAATATATAGCTCATGGGACAAATAGCTTAAAAACTATTGTGGTATTGAATATGTAATTATGCACTTTATCTCTTATTAAGTTGCTTGTTGTGCGATAACCATGTTTACTGGGGACGCCATCAACTTTTCGTTGTTGAATTTCATGTGAGTTGCTATGCATGTTCGTCTTGTCTGAAGTAAGGGCGATCTACACTGAGTTGAATGGTTTGAGCATGCATATTGTTAGAGAAGAACATTGGGCCGCTAACTAAAGCCATGATCCATGGTGGAAGTTTCAGTTTTGGACAAACATCCTCAAATCTCTAATGAGAAAAGAATTAATTGTTGTTGAATGCTTAAGCATTAAAAGAGGAGTCCATTATCTGTTGTCTATGTTGTCCCGGTATGGATGTCTAAGTTGAGAATAATCAAAAGCGAGAAATCCAAATGCGAGCTTTCTCCTTAGACCTTTGTACAGGCGGCATAGAGGTACCCCTTTGTGATACTTGGTTAAAGCATATGTATTGCGGTGATAATCCAGGTAGTCCAAGCTAATTAGGACAAGGTGCGGGCACTATTAGTACACTATGCATGAGGCTTGCAACTTATAAGATATAATTTACATGATGCATATGCTTTATTACTACCGTTGACAAAATTGTTTCATGTTTTCAAAATCAAAGCTCTAGCACAAATATAGCAATCGATGCTTTTCCTCTATGGAGGACAATTCTTTTACTTTCAATGTTGAGTCAGTTCACCTATTTCTCTCCACCTCAAGAAGCAAACACTTGTGTGAACTGTGCATTGATTCCTACATACTTGCTTATTGCACTTATTATATTACTCTATGTTGACAATATCCATGAGATATACATGTTACAAGTTGAAAGCAACCGCTGAAACTTAATCTTATTTTGTGTTGCTTCAATACTTTTACTATGAATTATTGCTTTATGAGTTAACTCTTATGCAAGACTTATTGATGCTTGTCTTGAAGTGCTATTCATGAAAAGTCTTTGCTTTATGATTCACTTGTTTACTCATGTCATATACATTGTTTTGATCGCTGCATTCACTACATATGCTTTACAAATAGTATGATCAAGATTATGATGGCATGTCACTCCAGAAATTATACGTATTTATCGTTTTACCTGCTCGGGACGAGCAGAACTAAGCAGGGATGCTGATACGTCTCCGACGTATCGATAATTTCTTATGTTCCATGCCACATTATTGATGTTATCTACATGTTTTATGCACACTTTATGTCATATTCGTGCATTTTACGGAACTAACCTATTAACAAGATGCCGAAGTGCCGATTCTTTGTTTCTGCTGTTTTTGGTTTCAGAAATCCTAGTAAGGAAATATTCTCGGAATTGGACGAAATCAACGCCCAGGGGCCTATTTTTCCACGAAGCTTCCAGAAGTCCGAAGACGAAACGAAGTGGGGCCACAGGGTGCCCAAACCCTAGGGCGGCGCGGCCCCCCCTTGGCCGCGCCGACCTGTGGTGTGGGGCCCCTGTGCCCCCTCCTGACTTGCCCTTCCGCCTACTTAAAGCCTCCGTGACGAAACCCCCAGTACTGAGAGCCACGATACGGAAAACCTTCCAGAGACGCCGCCAACGCCGATCCCATCTCGGGGGATCCAGGAGATCACCTCCGGCACCCTGCCGGAGAGGGGAATCATCTCCCGGAGGACTCTACGCCGCCATGGTCGCCTCCGGTGTGATGTGTGAGTAGTCTACCCCTGGACTATGGGTCCATAGCAGTAGCTAGATGGTTGTCTTCTCCCCATTGTGCTATCATTGTCGGATCTTGTGAGCTGCCTAACATGATCAAGATCATCTATCTGTAATTCTATATGTTGCGTTTGTTGGGATCTGATGAATAGAGAATACTTGTTATGTTGATTATCAAAGTTATATCTACGTGTTGTTTATGATCTTGCATGCTCTCCGTTACTAGTAGATGCTCTGGCCAAGTAGATGCTTGTAACTCCAAGAGGGAGTATTTATGCTCGATAGTGGGTTCATGCTCGCATTGACACACAGGACGATGTGAGAAAGTTCTAAGGTTGTGTTGTGCTGTTGCCATTAGGGATAAAACATTGATGATATGTCTAAGGATGTAGTTGTTGATTACATTACGCACCATACTTAATGCAATTGTCTGTTGCTTTGCAACTTAATACTGGAGGGGGTTCGGATGATAACCTGAAGGTGGACTTTTTAGGCATAGATGCAGTTGGATGGCGGTCTATGTACTTTGTCGTAATGCCCAATTAAATCTCACAATACTCATCATGATATGTATGTGCATGGTCATGCCCTCTTTATTTGTCAATTGCCCAACTGTAATTTGTTCACCCAACATGCTATTTGTCTTATGGGAGAGACACCTCTAGTGAACTGTGGACCCCGGTCCAATTCTCTTTACTGAAATACAATCTACTGCAATACTTGTTCTACTGTTTTCTGCAAACAATCATCTTCCACACAATACGGTTAATCCTTTGTTACAGCAAGCTGGTGAGATTGACAACCTCACTGTTTCGTTGGGGCAAAGTACTTTGGTTGTGTTGTGCAGGTTCCACGCTGGCGCCGGAATCTCTGGTGTTGCGCCGCACTACATCCCGCCGCCATCAACCTTCAACGTGCTTCTTGACTCCTACTGGTCCGATTAAACCTTGGTTTCTTACTGAGGGAAACTTGCCGCTGTGCGCATCACACCTTCCTCTTGGGGTTCCCAACGGACTTGCCAACCACACGCATCAATAGCACATCCACAACCTTAGAACTTTCTGTCACTGTCCCAGATTTAATGGAGGCATGAACCCACTATCGAGCATAAATACTCCCTCTTGGAGTTACAAGTAACGACTTGGCCAGAGCCTCTACTAATAACGGAGAGCATGCAAGATCATAAACAACACATAGATGATAGATTGATAATCAACATAACATAGCATTCCATATTCATCGGATCCCAACAAACGCAACATGTAGCATTATAAATAGATGATCTTGATCATGTTAGGCAGCTCACAAGATCCGACAATGATAGCACGATGAGGAGAAGACAACCATCTAGCTACTGCTATGGACCCATAGTCCAGGGGTGAACTACTCACACATCACTCCGGAGGCGACACTGGCGGTGAAGAGTCCTCCGGGAGATGATTCCCCTCTCCGGCAGGGTGCCGGAGGCGATCTCCCGAATCCCCCGAGATGGGATTAGCGGCGGCAGCATCTCTGGAACTTTTCTCGTATCGTGGCTCTCGGTCCTGGAGTTATTATCGACGAAGGCTTCTTATAGGCGGAAGGGTAGGTTTAGGGGCGACGCGAGGGGCCCACACCCCAGGGCCGCGCAGCCAGGGCCTGGACCGCGCCGCCCTGTGCTGCTTGTGACGGTAAAGCACACGTCCGTTGGGAACCCCAAGAGGAAGGTATGATGCGTACATCGGCAAGTTTTTCCCTCAGTAAGAAACCAAGGTTATCGAACCAGTAGGAGTCAAGAAGCACGTTGAAGGTTGATGGCGGCGGAGTGTAGTGCGGCGCAACACCAGGGATTTCGGCGCCAACGGGGAACCTGCACAACATAACCAAGATATTTTGCCCCAACTTAACAGTGAGGTTGTCAATCTCACCGGCTTGCTGTAACAAAGGATTAGATGTATAGTGTGGATGATGATGTTTGCAGAGAACAGTAGAACGAGTATTGCAGTAGATTGTATTCGATGTAAAGAATGGACCGGGGTCCACAGTTCACTAGTGGTGTCTCTCCCATAAGATAAATAGCATGTTGGGTGAACAAATTACAGTTGGGATATCGACAAATAAAGATAGCATGACAATGCACATACATGTTATGATGAGTAGTGTGAGATTCAATTGGGCATTACGACAAAGTACATAGACCGCTATCCAGAATGCATCTATGCCTAAAAAGTCCACCTTCAGGTTATCATCCGAACCCCTTCCAGTATTAAGTTGCAAACAACAGACAATTGCATTAAGTATGGTGCGTAATGTAATCAACAAATACATCCTTAGACATAGCATTGATGTTTTATCCCTAGTGGCAACAGCACATCCACAACCTTAGAACTTTCGGTCACTGTCCCAGATTTAATGGAGGCATGAACCCACTATCGAGCATAAATACTCCCTCTTGGAGTTACAAGTAACGACTTGGCCAGAGCCTCTACTAATAACGGAGAGCATGCAAGATCATAAACAACACATAGATGATAGATTGATAATCAACATAACATAGCATTCATTATTCATCAGATCCCAACAAACGCAACATGTAGCATTACAAATAGATGATCTTGATCATGTTAGGCAGCTCACAAGATCCAACAATGATAGCACAATTAGGAGAAGATGACCATCTAGCTACTGCTATGGACCCATAGTCCAGGGGTGAACTACTCACACATCACTCCGGAGGCGTCCATGGTGGTGAAGAGTCCTCCGGGAGGTGATTCCCCTCTCCGGCAGGGTGCCGGAGGCGATCTCCTGAATCCCCCGAGATGGGATTGGCGGCGGCGGCGTCTCTGGAAGGTTTTCCGTATCGTGGCTCTCGGTACTGGAACTATTATCGACGAAGGCTTATGTAGGCGGAAGGGTAGGTCAGGGGGCGACGCGAGGGACCCACACAGTAGGGCCGCGCGGCCAAGATCTGGGCTGCGCCGCCCTAGCGTGGCGTCGCCTCGTCGCCCCACTTCGTTTCCCTTTCGGACTTCTGGAAGCTTCGTGGAAAAATAAGATCCTGGGCGTTGATTTCGTCCAATTCCGAGAATATTTCCTTACTAGGATTTCTGAAACCAAAAACAGCAGAAAATAACAACTGGCTCTTCGGCATCTTGTTAATAGGTTAGTGCCGGAAAATGCATAAATATGACATAAAGTATGTATAAAACATGTGTGTATCATCAGAAAACAAGCATGGAACATAGGAAGTTTTCGATACGTTGGAGACGTATCAGCATCCCCAAGCTTAGTTCCTACTCGTCCCGAGTAGGTAAACGATAACAAAGATAATTTCTGAAGTGACATGCTATCATAATCTTGATCAATACTATTGTAAGCACATGTAATGAATGCAGCGATTCGAAGCAATGGTAAAGACAATGAGTAAACAACTGAATCATATAGCAAAGACTTTTCATGAATAGTACTTTCAAGACAAGCATCAATAAGTCTTGCATAAGAGTTAACTCATAAAGTGTTGGGGGGATGACCCCCGGTATGCCAAAGGCATGCCAAACCGGATGGTTTGAGCCATCAAGATACCGGTTTAATATTCTTACCGGGGCACAAAGATAAGAATTTGTCTAAGTGAAGCTAAGCCGGTATCCCCGAGAGGGGTATACCGGAACCGGATAAATAAGATACCGGAAAGAAGGGCCTGTCGGCAAGACTGGTCAAAGATTCTCTTCGGAGCTAGAAGACAAGGATGAGCTAAGCAAAGTGGCTTTAATCGGAGCCCTGGCGCCAAAGAGAGGGGTGACGCTGAAAGAAGCCGGAGGATGTCAGCGTCCCTGATAAAAGAAGACCCCGGCGTCATCCATGATTAAAGTAGCTTTGTAAAGTAGTTTGTCCAGTCAAAGATGCCATTAGGGTTTCTTGCTCTATAAGCCACCCTCTCCCCCATATAAGGAGAGGGGGCACAGCCTCTTACGGGCGCGTGTTGACAGAAGAGATTAGACGATAGACCTTGTATCCAAGAACCTGTAACCATGTTGAGATCAATGAAGCTAGCGATCTAGTAAAGAGTTCTTCCTCTTGTCTCTCTTCTTGCATACCGGCCTTTGGCTGAGTTCTTGAGGAAAGCATCCGGAAGTTCATCCCATCTAGTCGCAAACCCTCCCCAGAATCCTCTAGCGCCCATTCGGCCCCAACTTAAGCCATCCCATGGCATCTGCTCGTTCGCCACGACGACAGTTGGCGCCCACCGTGGGGCATGAAGTGGCGCTTGCTGGAGTTCACATTCGGGCGGGCATCCTCGACGTCGCCGGCCAGCGTACGGTCTCCGCGTTGGTGCAGCGCATCTACGCCATGGACTTCATCAACGACAACGCGGGTTGCTTCGCCAACGGCGGCATCTTCCCCGAGAACGGCCGCATCATCGAGTTCGGTAGCCACCGCATCTACTTCGGCACCGTCCCTGTGCGCCAGTGCCTCTCACCGGTGCTGGTGGTGCCGGATCCGCCAAGGTGGCTACATGCTGGCCGCGCTCCAGGTAGCGTGGAGGTGATGATGGCAGGCGCGGTCGACGCCGGCAAAGAAGCTGCGGAAGAGGGCGCTGGGCGTGCGGTTTCGACCCGTGCGGCCAAGCCACCGCTCGAACGAGGCGCAGGCGCAGCGGGAGCATCATCCGCGCCACCGGAAACACCACTCCAAGCGGCGATGAACGTCCTCGCCACCCCCATCGTGCAGAACATCGACCCGGCAGCGCCTCAGGCGGAGCTGGAGGCGCAGCGCCAGAAGATGCTCGAGAGCGGCAAGGACATCGCCAGGGCGCAGCGCGAACTGAACCTAACCCTACGTGAGTATAACGCTGCCCATGGCTTTGCTTCTGTTAGCGCTCATGCTGCTAGGATACCGGAAAACCGGCTTAAGGCTCGCAATCTAGATCAGGATCTGCGCAAAGAAATTGCTGCCGGCAAAAGCACATCTGCATCTGTGAGCATTGTAGAGAAGCCTAAGTACAGTAGCTCGAATAAAACAATAAAAGCTGCTAAAGCTGCTGTAGTGCTGTGTGACTCGCTTTCCGGGGACGCTCTGGCAAAACAACAAGAGCGTGTCCGGGAGCTTCTTGAAACTATCGAGCAACAAAATGCTGAACAGCTTGATAAGTTGAACAAGGTTGTGGCTTCAAAATCCGCGCGTTCAACAAGGAATGTCGGTAGCAAGTCCCATGGGCAGGCTTCGTCCCCCCATCCGGACAGAAGAAGAGAAAAAGAAGTGAATGCGCAGCAGATGACTGTGTATGATCCGGTTCTTGCCGGAAAGCAACAAGCCGGGCAATATGATGCCGGCAGAAAAGGCCAGGGGGCAAACAGAGGCTATGCCAGAGAGGGCTATGCCGGAAACAATCATGCCGGTAGACAAGAAACCGGGCAAAATTATCGAGCTGCAAGGGCGGCGTATGATGAGGAGGAAATAGATCCCCCAAGATACCGGCAGGCAAGGGCCGCGGTACCGGAATGTTATGATGAGGCTGATTCCGCAAGACCAGCAGCATACCGGAACCCGTTGGGAGAACGCTTGGGAGAAAGATACCTACCGGAACGGGATGCGAGGCACCGTCTGGATAGAGTATACTTGTCATAAATGATCGAGGAAGAAGGTCCCCCAGGCCCAAAGTGTTTTGGTCCAAGGATCATGAAAGAAAAGCCACCAGTTCGCAACTTTATGCTGCCTCGTGACACAAAGACATACGATGGCACCACGAAGCCGGAAGACTGGCTCGCGGACTACGTGACCGCGGTGTACGTCGCAGGCGGCGGAGGAACCGTAGCTGAAGGAGGAAACCGGCGATGGGCCGTGAGAATCATACCATCATTTTTGGTTGGGCCGACAAGAATCTGGCTAAATAACTTGCCGGCAGGAAGCATAAATGGCTGGCTGGATTTTGAGGAAGCTTTCGTGAGCAATTTCAGCAGCACCTATCAGAGGCCAAACAGGCCGCAGCAGCTCGCTCTGTGCATACAGCGCCAGAACGAAACAGACCGGGATTATCTGGCCCGGTGGAACACTACAAGGAACTCCTGTGAAGGGGTAATCGAGGCACAAGCCATTGCTTGGTTTAGCAGTGGGTGCATGAGAGGTTCACCGTTGTGGCAAAAGCTGCAGCGGAACATGCCGACAACATTGGCAGAGATGATACGTGTGGCGGATAGCTATGCGTTGGGAGACCCAACGCAGCCGGCAGTGCAACCTGAGCCGGAACAGCAGCGCCAAGAGCAACACCGGGATAACCGGAATAACAATAGAAGGGAAGATTTTCCGGATCGAAGGTACGGTCCGCAGCAAGTTGCTGCAGTGCAAGAAAACTCTGAGGCCAGTGGCAGTCAGAGGCAGAGAACCGGATCGCAGCCATGGGCGGGTCCTAAAAAACAGTGGGTAGAAAAGAAGCCTTGGGTTCAGAAAAAGAACTGGCAAGAACCCGCGAAGTACACCATGGAAGCTGCCATGGACCAACCTTGCCGGTGGCACACACCGAATCTGGCACACCCGTCAAACCATCTGACGAAGGATTGTACCTGGACCAAGTACCTGATGCAAAAGGGAACGGTAAAAGATGCACAACCGCCGCAAGACATGCCGCGGCAACAACAGCTACCACCACCACCTCCGCTTACTGGGGCAAACTTCTTACCGGTGCAGCCAAACCGGCAGCAGTACCAGCAAGTTAACCAAGTGGTGGAAGGCAATGGCCAACCACCTCCACCGGCACCTTTGGGCCAGAACATTTACAAAGATCCAGATATGTGCTGTGTTGTGTTCGCAACTGAGCCAACCGACAGACAGAGCCTATATCGCCGTTCTATGGAAGTGAACGCGGTGATGCCGGCAGTACCAAAGTACATGCTGTGGTCTGATCAAGAGATCTCATGGTCATTCAAGGATCACCCTAAGATCATGCCTAACCCGGGTGGATATGCGCTTGTCTTGGACCCAATCATGCAGGGGCCAAATGCTCGAGTCAAATTCAGCAAGGTGCTGATAGACAATGGGAGCAGCATAAACATCATGTACCGGCACACCATGAACATGCTGGGCATAACAGAAAACATGCTTCAGCCAACGCGCACAACGTTCCATGGAATCGTTCCGGGACTGTCCTTCGCACCAGTTGGAAAAGTCCGGGTGGATGTGTCGTTTGGAGGACGTGACAATTGCCGGGTTGAGAACCTTGAGTTTGAAGTGGTGGACTTAGATAGTCCTTACCATGCTTTGCTGGGGAGACCGGCATTGGCTGCTTTTATGGCCTCGACTCACACGGCATACCTCAAGATGAAGATGCCGGCACCTCGTGGACCCTTGACTGTAGTGGGAAACTACAAAGTCTCGCTGGAAACAGCTTCCGCCGGGTCAAACCTGGCAGAATCGCTGGTGATCGCTGAAGAAAAGAAGAGGATGAAAACTGCGGTTGCGCTGGCTCAGTCCTCACAGCTGAGTTTAGCGGCAATGAGTGCAAACCTGGGCGCACCGGCATTTAAGCCGACAAAAGAAACAAAGGACATTGTGCTGGATCCGGCTTACCCTGAGCGCACCGTTCGTATCGGTGCCGGCATGAATGAAGCATAGGAAAGCGCGCTCGTCAGCTTCCTCCGTGAGAATCGGAATATCTTTGCCTGGTCTACTGATGACTTGGTAGGTGTTCTGAGGGAGCTGGCTGAGCACTCATTAAATGTCCGAAAAGATGCAAAGCCGGTAAGGCAGCCGCTGCGCCGGTTTGCTGAAGACAGGAGAAAGATCATTGGAGAGGAGGTGACAAAGTTACTGGTTGCCGGTTTCATTGTGGAAGTACTGCACACCGAGTGGCTAGCCAATCCGGTGCTGGTCGAGAAGAAAAAAGAAGAGAACATGGAAGCAAAAGCTTGCCCGAAGGACCCTTTCCCTTTACCTCGGATCGATCAAGTGATTGATTCCATTGCAGGATGTGAGCTGTTGTCTTTCTTGGATGCTTATTCCGGTTTCCACCAAATCCCCTTGAAAAAGGAAGATCAAATAAAAACTGCGTTCATTACCCCGCAAGGGGCTTATTGCTATGTCACTATGCCTTTTGGTTTGCGCAACGCTGGTGCAACGTACCAGCGCTGTATGCAAAAATGCGTGTTTGATCAAATTGGAAAAAATGTGCAAGTCTATGTGGACGATGTCGTGGTGGAAACTAAGGTAAAAGAAACCTTAATAAATGACCTCTGGCAAACATTTGATAACTTGAGAAGATTCCGGATGAAACTCAATCCGGCGAAATGTACCTTTGGTGTCCCTGCCGGCAAGTTGCTTGGCTTTCTCGTATCAAGCTGAGGCATTGAGGTCAATCCGGTAAAAATCCGGGCAATTGAAAGAATGACTATATCGCGCGATCTCAAGGACGTGCAAAAGTTTACCGGAAGCTTGGCATCGCTAAGCCGGCTCATAAGCAGGTTGGGAGAAAAAGCTCTGCCACTCTACGCTCTCATGAAAAAATCTGACACGTTCGTCTGGACCCCTCAGGCAGACGCAGCGTTTAAGTAGCTGAAAACTATGTTGGCCACAGCGCCTATACTGGCTTCACCTCTAGAAAGGGAGCCTATGCTATTGTATATAGCAGCAACAAACCGGGTTGTGAGCGTAGTGGTTGTGGTTGAAAGAGAAGAGGAAGGAAAAACCGTCCAGAGGCCGGTATACTACCTGAGCGAGGTGCTCTCCCTCTCAAAGCAAAACTACCCTCACTTCCAAAAGATGACCTATGGCGTGTACATGGCCGCCACAAAGCTTAAGCATTATTTTGAAGAACACCCCATGAAAGTGGTAAGCGAGGCACCCATTTCCGATATCATGTGCAACAAGGACGCTAGCGGTAGGATTGCAAAGTGGGCAATCCAAATATCACCATATGTGCCTGTGTATGAAAGGAGAGATGCCATAAAGTCACAAGCTTTGGCGGATTTCCTCGTTGATTGGGCGGAAATGCAATACAAACCGCCAGATCAGAGAATAGAGTACTGGAAGGTGCACTTCGACGGATCCAAATTGAAAGAGGGTCTAGGTGCTGGTGTGGTGCTTACCTCGCCTAAGGGAGATCATCTCCGGTATGTTCTGCAAGTGCATTTCAGGACATCGAATAATGTCGCTGAGTATGAGGCTCTGATCCATGGGCTCAAGGTAGCAAAAGAAATCGGTGTGCACCGGATCATTTGCTATGGAGATTCAGATCTTGTGGTGCAGCAATGTTTCGGAGATTGGGACGCAAAAGATGCTAACATGGCTTTGTACCGGTTTCACATGCAAAAGATTGCCGGCTTCTTTGAGGGCTGTGAGTTTCACCATGTACCGCGAGCGGAAAACGAAGCCGCGGATGCTTTGTCCAAACTGGGCTCATCTAGGCAGGAAATTCCTCCCGGAATAGCCTTGGAACACTTAAGAGTACCATCAATCAAACCAAGCCCCGAATCGGAATCAATTTTCGTACCGGAATCACACATAGTACCCATGGACATTGATGAAGGGAACCCGGGGACTGCTCCGGTAAACTCGGGGACTGCTCCGGCAAGCTCGGGGACTGATGCAGCCGCACCGGAAGAAACAATGCTGGTGGATAGCATGGAGATAGATGCATCGGTGTTTTTGGTTCGAGAGACACCATTGTGGGTTAAACCTATTAAAGAATTCCTGATCAACGGCACCTTGCCGGATGACGAAAATGAGTCAAGAAGAATCCAAAGAAGATCCAAGGCATACACATTCATCAATGGTGAGGTGTACAAAAGAAGCGTTACCGGTGTCCTACAAAGATGTGTGGAACCGGAAGAAGGAAAGGAAATGCTTGAGGAGATTCACCAAGGAGAATGTGGGAACCACGCTTCATCAAGGGCACTGGTAGCAAAAGTGTTCCGGCATGGGTTCTATTGGCCCACTGCTTTGGAAAACGCTGAGGATTTGGTAAGAAAATGCAATGGGTGCCAGAGGTACGCCAAGAAAAATCATACCCCAGCGTCCGGTTTAAAGACAATACCACTAACCTGGCCATTTGTTGTTTGGTGCCTTGATATGGTTGGCCCATTCAAAACTGCAAGAAGCAGCATGACTCACATCTTGGTTATGGTGGATAAATTCACCAAGTGGCTAGAAGTGAAACCTATCGCAAAGTGTGATGGGCACACAGCTGTAAAGTTCTTAAAGGATGTCATTTTGCGGTATGGATACCCGCACAGCATCATCACTAACAATGGAACCAACTTTGCTCAAGGTGAGTTCAAAAGGTTTTGTGAGGACAACAACATCCGGTTGGATTTGTGCTCGGTGGCACACCCGCAAGGCAATGGCCAAGTGGAAAGAATGAATGCTTTGGTACTTTCCGGTATCAAACCAAGGCTCATCGAAGCGGTAGAAAAGTCACCAGGGTGTTGGCTTGATGAGCTACCATCAGTGTTGTGGAGCATAAGAACAACTCCAAACCGGTCCACCGGGTACACTCCATTCTTCATGGTATACGGAGCAGAAGCGGTCATACCAACAGACATCATCCATGACTCACCAAGGGTACAGCTCTATACTGAGCAGGAGGTCAAAGAGGCCAGAGAAAATGATGTGGATTTGCTAGAAGAAGCAAGAGAGTTGGCATTGGCAAGAACAGCCATTTACCAGCAAAACCTCAGACGCTATCATAGCCGGAAGGTTAACCCGAGAGTTTTCCGGGAAGGAGATCTGGTGCTACGCCTAGTGCAGCGCACTGAAGGCCGGCATAAACTTTCACCACCATGGGAAGGTCCCTTCATTGTGAGCAAAGCTCTTCACAACGACTCCTATTACTTGATCGATGCACAGGAGTGGAAAAAAGGAAAGGCGGACAAATCCGGAGAGGAGAGCAAGCGTCCATGGAATGTAGCTCTGTTGCGTCCTTTCTACTCTTGAAGTTGTGGAGTAAGAAGTTCCTTTTTTGTACCTTATATGTTATGAATAAAAGATGTCGGACCTCGAATGAATCTCGGGGACTACCCCTAAAGTTGCATGCAATATGTTTATTTTTTCAGTTCACCGGTTGCTTAGTGAACATTTTTTCTTTCCGATTTAGTAGCGTGCTAAACCTACCGGAGTCTTCGACTCTGCTGCTGTCCGCAAACCGGCTTCATGGCAAGCAAGATAAACCGGTAGCAACTAAGCACGCGAACTGCGAAAAGAGAGAGTGGGAACAAGCAATCCGGAAAATTTAACTAACCCCGGTTAAACCGGTTTTTTGCAAAATTTCAAAGTTATTTCTAAGTTCAAGAAAATGCTTGTTTGGTGAAAGAACCTTGTGCTCATACACCAAAGAACGCCCAGAGAAGGCAGGCAGAGCCAAGGAAAAAGAACCAAGTGTGCATCAAATTGGATGCGGAAACAATTTGGAAATCTTTGCGGTGCAGGATAAAATCAAAACCATGAGCAAATATGCTAGAGCAAACATAAGATAATTAACTACCGGTATAACTTACCGGCATAAACTGTTGTGCCACAACCAAAAGCAAACTTAAGTTTTACATCATAAACCCCGGCATACCGGGGTAGAATTTAACGAGCATTGTTTTGAGACAAACAGGACCAACAAACATAGCACAGGCAAACATTCAGTAGAAGGTCATCAGGCAGCAGGGGCTTCCGGAGGAGCATCGCCAGCACCGGCATCGTCCAGAGGCTCCTCATCGGCTTCATCCTCCTCCTCGTCGAGATAATCCTTGACGTCAGGAGGGGGAGGGATGAAGGTGCGCATGTCGGCGTACTCCGCGATGTGGTACGCGCGATCTTGCCGCTTAGCGGTGAGGATCGGGTCCAAATCGGTTTCCGCGCCTTCGCGCACTCCGGTGAGGGCATCCAGGTTTAGCTCCGGATACCATGAGCAGGCGACGCGGAGTGCAGAGTCTGCCCCATCGTGGGCAGCGGAGCACTGCCACTCGCGGATCCTCCTGCCGGCACCCTTGAGACGGTCGCTGATCAAGGTGAAGGTATCCGGCACCACTTCGCCAGGCCAGAGAGTCCTGAAGAGCTGGGTGGCTACATCAGGAATATCAGAGAGGTTACGATCAATGGCGCGCATGTGAGACACCCGCGCGTTCAGCGCAACTAGATGGTCATAGGGGGTCCATGGCACGCCAAGATTCTCCTGGGCCTGGCTAACGCGGTGCTCGTCAACCCTCTTTATGGCGAACGTCTGGGAGTCCGGGAAGAGGCCTGCGCAGAGAAAGAAAGAGGCTAAGAAAAGGCAGCCGGAAGAAAATGCAACCGGAAGAAAATGCAACCGGAAGAAAAGACAACCGAAAGAAAACGCAATAGGAAGGAAAAAGCTTATAAGCAGAAATCGGAAAAAAGAAAGAACTTACGGAAGGCATGTGCATCAGTCTGCGTGATTAGCCGGTCATATTCCTTCCGCTCCGCCTCCAGCCGCGCAGCCTTGTCCTCGGCACCTTTCAGCGCCTTGGCAGACTCCTCCAGCCCGGCCTGCAACACCATATTGGAGTTGCCGGCATCCTCAAGAGCTTCATGCATCTTGGCCGCTGCGTCGGCTTCAGCAGCCTTTAGCGCCTTGGCATGGTCAAGGCCCAGCTGGATGAACTGGGACTTGAGCTCCTGATAGCTGGTCTTCTGGGCGCCCAGCTCTTCCTGGTGCTGCCGGATAAGCTGCTCCTTCTCCCCTGAAACCCGGAAAAGAAGATGTTAACAAAGTTGTATTGTTAGGATGAACAGAAAAGCAGGCCAACCAGAAAACAAGAAAGTCATACGTTGGGCGGCGGCGAGCTGCTCCTTGAGAGCCTCAATGGAACCTTCCGGGATGACTGTTGAACAAAAATCGTAAGTGTTAGGAGAAAGAAAGATTTCCGGTCAAAAGATACCGGTGGTACAAAGTTTACCTTGGCACTTGTCATGTGCCTCAGCAAGATCCCGGTGCTCCCATAGAAGCTCCTCAAAGAGGACCTTCCGAGCGTCAGCCGTGAGCTGTTCAAGAAAAAGAGATTAGTTAAAGTTTTGCGCTAAGAACAAGGTTCTTAACCCGAAACTCGGGGACTGGCAGTGCTAGTTTCGCGCGTTTTTTAACTAAGTTTTGCGCTAAGAACAAGGTTCTTAACCCAAAACTCGGGGACTGGCAGTGCTAGTTTCGCGCGTTTTTTAGCTAAGTTTTGCGCTAAGAACAAGGTTCTTAACCCAAAACTCGGGGACTGGCAGTGCTAGTTTCGGGCATTTCTAGATAAGTTTTGCCTAAGAACAAAGTTCTTAACCCAAAACTCGGGGACTGGCAATGCCGGTTTCGCGCTAAGTTTTTTAAGTTAACTTTCGTGCTAAGAGCTACGCTCTCAACACAAAACTCGGGGACTGGCAGTGCTAGTTTCGCGCGTTTTTAGCTAAGTTTTGCGCTAAGAACAAGGTTCTTAACCCAAAACTCGGGGACTGGCAGTGCTAGTTTCACGCGTTTTTTAGCTAAGTTTTGTGCTAAGAACAAAGTTCTTAACCCAAAACTCGGGGACTGGCAATGCCGGTTTCGCACTAAGTTTTTTAAGTTAAGTTTCGTGCTAAGAGCTACGCTCTTAACACAAAACTCGGGGACTGGGAAGATAGACAAGAGAGAAACCGGCATGAAACTAAAGAAAAGATAGAAAAAATCCGGAAGTAAGGAAACCGGCAAAAGTTGAAAAGAGTTGCTGGAAACTTACCCTCAGATTGTTCGTGGAGTCAAACCACGCATTGTCGAGCTCCTTCACGGCTCGGCGGAGCCGCATGAAATGCTCCTCGGAAGATCGGTCCCCAGCGGGGTCTGGCGCCGGCTGCCTGTCCTTGCCCATGCCGCGGGTCGCCGGGGTCACATCCGCGGCGTTCCACTTCTGGGCATAGGGCAGCAGATGCCCCAGCTCCCGGCCCCCGCGCCGGAACTCAGTGATGCGACCGAGCAAGCCGGTGGCCTTCTCGCTGGCAGCGCTAGCAGCCTTGGAGACGTGCAGCACCAGAGGCTGCTGACCGTCAGAGGGGGCGTTGGAGGCCGTCGCCTTCCCCTTGATAAGCTTGGAGATTTTGGGCGGCGGCGCAGTTGGAGCAGCCCCGGAGGGCTTGATGCGAGGAGCATCCGGCGGTGGTGTTGGAGCAGATCGTGGAGAAGGGGGAGCGCTAGGCGCGTCACCCCGGTTGGAACCTTCCGGCGCGGAAGTTCCCGGCGCGGAAGTTGTCTTCTTTTCAAGGACGGGAGGAACCAAAGGTTCCGCTCGCCCGGCAGCTTCTTCCTCGGCGCCGATGTTGCTGGCGCCGGTATCTTGGGTCTCTGGAGGGGAGACAAAGTCCTCCTCCGTGTGGTGTTCTGGCGGTGTAGGGGCCGCACGCCCCGAACTTGTAGTGCCCCCCAGTGGGGAGGCAGAGATGTTGCCGGCACCATAAGGTGCCGGGCTTGAGTGAGGAGGAGGGGTTGAGGTCCTCGCGGAACCCTCAGAGCCCGCTGGCCTTGAGCCAAGCTTCAGCGCAGGGCTAAACAAGAGAAAAAGCAAAGAGTTGGAAAAAGTAACCGGCAAAAGAACTTGGTAAGAAGAAACAAGTAAAGAGAAAAGGAAGAAGCTTACCCAGTGGCGGTCGGCATCTGCTTGCGCTTGTAGCGCCGCATGCCCACTTCCTTCTCCCCCAGAGGCTCCGTCCGGAAGCGCTTAGAGGGAGGGGCCTGGCTGGAACCGGCATCAGACGCCGGCGCCTTGTTCTTCTGGCCTTGGGCCATGAGCTTGTCCACAAACTCATGACCGGCCTCGGCTTGCAAGGGCAGCACGTGCTCGTGGATCTACGAGTTCAAGATAGCTGAGAAAAGATCCGCAAAAGAACAATAATGAAAGAAGTAAAAGAAACCAGAAAGGAAAGGTACCTCGATCAAGGTCAGGTCATCAGAGGAACCGGTTGGTTTCGGCACGGATCTGCCAAGGCGCGAGGCTTGGGTCTTGCCCATCTTCAGATCCTTCCAACCGATGTACGGGTCCGGATCGAAAGAATCAAGCGCACGCTTCACGCAAATCCCACGTCGCTCTGCGAGGATGGTAGGGAAGCGGTCCTTGGCCTGAAACAAGTAAAAAGAAGGTTAATCACAGTAAAAGTTACCGGTAAACCGACCCGAGTTGCGTAATTTCTTACTTCTTGGGTCGGAGGGTTAGTAGTGCTGAGAGGAAGGAGGCCCCATTCCCAGTCAACCGGCATGGCAGTCTGGCGGATCTGCCTAGCCTTGCGGACGACGTCCTTCTTGGAGAGGGGAAGGCCGGTGATCTTGGTGGGATCGCCAGGGCCATACATCTCGCTCATCCTATGCTGCCGGCGCTTAAGAGGAAGCACCCGGCGTGAGATAAAAGTGCGGATGATATCATCCGAGCAGATGTTGGTCTCCTTCATGAGGTTCGCCATGAAGCGTACCACCCGGTTGGTTTCGATGTGATCCGTCTTCGGGTTGTAGCTCCAGTTGGCCCTGCTGGGAGGCGCCGCATTGAAGGGCGGCAGATCGATGAGGTTCGCGGGGCCGTTGTTCTTCACGTAGAAGAAGGTCCCTTGCCATTCGCGGCAGGACTCGAGGCCGGAGAATTTGAAGAAAGAGCTCCCTTGGCGGGAGCCGATAATGCAAGACCCGCACTGTACGGGGGGTTTGGGCTTAGGAATATCTTTGCCCTGAACGGAATTGATCCGCAGAGCAAAGAAGCGGGCAAACGTCTCACGAGTGGGATGAATGCCAATGTAGGCCTCCATGAAGGTGGCAAAGCAGGAAAGATAAAAAATGGCGTTGCCAGGGAGGTGATGAGGTTGGAGTTCATAGAAATCTAAGAACTTCCGGAAAAACGGCGAAGCCGGAAGGCCGAAGCCGCGCTCAAAATGAGCAAGGAAAACAACGTGTTCACCGGGTTGGAGCACCGGTTCGATCTCGTCGCCAGGAAGCCGGCATGTTACCCCTTCCGGAATCCTCCGCGACCGGTAAAGCCAATCGATCTCGTATTCGGTAACGTTGGAGCCCATCCAGGCTCCACGAGTGACAGGTGAAGGGTTTACACCGGAAGCTTGGCTAGAGCTACCGGATTCTCCGTGGCTACCGGAATTGGTATCCATCGAAGCGGAATCGGCGGATCTATCGGGAGATTGCCTACGCCGGCTACCGGAGGAAGAGGAAGAGGAGGAAGCAGAGGAAGATTCCTCGCTAGACATTGGTTCAAAGGTAGAAAAACAGAAATCCCACAGTTGGCCCCCGCGCGAAGATCTACGAGTAAGAGGAAAATCAAAGAAAAAGGGGAAATAAGAACACTGTCGACCCAAGATCTGGAAAACTAGCAAGGGGCAAGCAAAGTAAGATTGGAACTAACCTGAGGCAGCGCGGTCGCTGGGGAAGAAGTTCAACGGCGAAGTAGCGGGCCTGCGGCCGCCGGCGAGCACCGTCGATGGCGAAGCGGTGAAGGGCGCGAAGGAGCGAGAATGCAGCGGTCGCAGCGAGGGCACTGCGACGAATCTCTGCACGAGGAGGTCCGGCGGAGAAGCGGCGTGAGTTCGCCGGGCGGTAGAGCTCGAGCGAACGGCGGCGAACGGAGAACGGCGGAGGCGCAGCGAGCGAAGAACACTATGCGCGAAGGATGGAGAATGCAAGAAGAGGAAGAAGAAGGGGCGGTTCTCCTTATAAAGAAGGGAGAAGGTGGGCCGAAAACCGCTGGGCCGCGGCGGTTCGCACCGTGGGCCGCGACGGTTCGCGCCACGGGCCGCCACGTGGCGAGGACGTACACGCGAAAAAATAGAAGGGCACACGAAGGCGCACACGGATCTGAAGCGACAGGTGGGATCCGCTGAGGAGCATTAAATACACGCGCGGGAGTCGAAGCGAAGTGACATCTGACACTGGCACGCCAGTTAACAGTGCGCATGTCACTGACAGGCGCGGGGCCCGAGATATTCTCGACTTCGCCGAGGAAAGAGTAAATGCGGAAGATACCGGAGAAAAAAGATGCCGGAAGATACCTTGTAAACAGAGAAAAGAAAAGTCCGGGCAAAGATGCCGGAGGATACCTTGTAAACAGAGAAAAGAAAAGTCCGGGCAAAGATGGTGGAGGATACTTTGCAAAGAGAGAAAAGAAAAGTCCGGGCAAAGATGCCGGATCCAAGCTAAAGCATTGAGAGGATTAAACCGGTATCCTAAAAGCATGAGAACCTGGCATGGTCTGTAGGATAGAATCCGACAGACTATACCAGCTTCGGGGACTAATGTTGGGGGGATGACCCCCGGTATGCCAAAGGCATGCCAAACCGGATGGTTTGAGCCATCAAGATACCGGTTTAATATTCTTACCGGGGCACAAAGATAAGAATTTGTCTAAGTGAAGCTAAGCCGGTATCCCCGAGAGGGGTATACCGGAACCGGATAAATAAGATACCGGAAAGAAGGGCCTGTTGGCAAGACTGGTCAAAGATTCTCTTCGGAGCTAGAAGACAAGGATGAGCTAAGCAAAGTGACTTTAATCGGAGCCCTGGCGCCAAAGAGAGGGGTGACGCTGAAAGAAGCCGGAGGACGTCAGCGTCCCTGATAAAAGAAGACCCCGGCGTCATCCATGATTAAAGTAGCTTTGTAAAGTAGTTTGTCCAGTCAAAGATGCCATTAGGGTTTCTTGCTCTATAAGCCACCCTCTCCCCTATATAAGGAGAGGGGGCACAGCCTCTTACGGGCGCGTGTTGACAGAAGAGATTAGACGATAGACCTTGTATCCAAGAACCTGTAACCATGTTGAGATCAATAAAGCTAGCGATCTAGTAAAGAGTTCTTCCTCTTGTCTCTCTTCTTGCATACCGGCCTTTGGTTGAGTTCTTGATGAAAGCATCCGGAAGTTCATCCCATCTAGTCGCAAACCCTCCCCCGAATCCTCTAGCGCCCATTCGGCCCCAACTTAAGCCATCCCATGGCATCTGCTCGTTCGCCACGACGACATAAAGCAATAAATTCAAAGTAAAGGCATTGAAGCAACACAAAGGAAGATTAAGTTTCAGCGGTTGCTTTCAACTTGTAACATGTATATCTCATGGATATTGTCAACATAAAGTAATATAATAAGCGCAATAAGCAAGTATGTAAGAATCAATGCACAGTTAACACAAGTGTTTGCTTCTTAAGATGGAGAGAAGTGGGTAAATTGACTCAACATAAAAGTAGAAGAATGGCCCTTCGAAGAGGGAAGCATCGATTGCTATATTTGTGCTAGAGCTTTTACTTTGAAAACAAGAAACAATTTTGTCAATGGTAGTAATAAAGCATATGCATTATGTAAATTATATCCTACAAGTTGCAAGCCTCATGCATAGATTACCAATAGTGCCCGCACCTTGTCCTAATTAGCTCCGATTTTCATGGATTATCATCGCAATACATATGTTTTAACCAAGTGTCGCAAAGGGGTACCTCTATGCCGCCTGTACAAAGGTATAAGGAGAAAGCTCGCATTGGATTTCTCGCTTTTGATTATTCTCAACTTAGACATCCATAACGGGACAACATAGACAACAGATAATGGACTCCTCTTTAATGCATAAGCATTCAACAACAAATAATATTCTCATAAGAGATTGAGGATTGTTGTCCAAAACTGAAACTTCCACCATGGATCATGGCTTTAGTTAGCGGCCCAATGTTCTTCTCTAACAATATGCATACTCAAACCATTCAACTCATGATAAATCACCCTTACTTCAGACAAGACGAACATGCATAGCAACTCACATGATATTCAACAAAGGGTAGTTGATGGCGTCCCCAGGAACATGGTTATCGCTCAACAAGCAACTTAATAAGAAATAAGATACATAAGTACATATTCAATACCACAATAGTTTTTAGGCTATTTGTCCCATGAGCTATATATTGCAAAGACAAAGGATAGAAATTTAAAGGTAGCACTCAAGCAATTTACTTTGGAATGGCGGAGAAATACCATGTAGTAGGTAGGTATGGTGGACACAAATGGCATAGTTTTTGGCTCAAGGATTTTGGATGCATGAGAAGTATTCCCTCTCAATACAAGGCTTAGGCTAGCAAGGCTATTTGAAGCAAACACAAGTATGAACCGGTACAGCACAACTCACATAAGAACATATTGCAAGCATTATAAGACTCTACACTGTCTTCCTTGTTGTTCAAACCCTTACTAGAAAATGTCTAGACCCTAGAGAGACCAATCATGCAAACCAAATTTTAGCAAGCTCTATGTATTTCTTCACTAATAGGTGCAAAGTATATGATGCAAGATCTTAAACATGATCCTTATGAGCACAACAATTGCAAAGTATCAAATTATTCAAGACATTCTACCAATTACCACATGTAGCATTTCCCGTTTCCAACCATATAACAATTAACGAAGCAGTTTCAACCTTCGCCATGAACATTATGAGTAAAGTCTAAGGACAGATTTGTCCATATGCAACAGCGGAGCGTGTCTCTCTCCCACACAATGAATGCTAGGATCCAACTTTATTCAAACAAAACAAAAATAAAAGCATACAGACGCTCCAAGTAAAGCACATAAGATGTGATGGAATAAAAATATAGTTTCATTAGAGGAACCTGATAATGTTGTCGATGAAGAAGGGGATGCCTTGGGCATCCCCAAGCTTAGATGCTTGAGTCTTCTTGAAATATGCAGGGATGAATCACCGGGGCATCCCCAAGCTTAGAGCTTTCACTCTCCTTGATCATATTGTATCATCACATGTTCAGAGGTGACATAATCATTCTTAACACTTCTGGACATTGCACAAAGCTACTGAAAGTTAATGGAATAAAGAAATCCATCAAACATAGCAAAACAGGCAATGCGAAATAAAAGGCAGAATCTGTCAAAACAGAACAGTCCGTAAAGACGAATTTTTTAGGTGCACCAGACTTGCTCAAATGAAAATGCTCAAATCGAATGAAAGCTGCGTACATATCTGAGGATTACTCACATAAATTGGCAGATTTTTCTGAGTTACCTACAAAGACTACTGCTCAATTTCGTGACAGCAAGAAATCTGTTTCTGCGCAGCAATCCAAATCTAGTATGAACCTTACTATCACAGACTTTACTTGGCACAACAATGCAACAAAATTAAGATAAGGAGAGGTTGCTACAGTAGTAGCAACTTCCAAGACTCAAATATAAAACAAAAGTACTGTAGTAAAATCATGGGTTGTCTCCCATAAGCGCTTTTCTTTAACGCCTTTGAGCTAGGCGCAGAAAGTGTGTATCAAGTATTATCAAGAGATGAAGCATCAACAGCGGGGTTTGGAGTTTTCTCAACCATGCACTGTATCTTGTATATGTAAGTTTCAGCGGCTCTCTTTTTATTAGTCTTAGGCTTGCTATTCTCATCAAATAAATTTTCAGGGACAAGCCAAGCATAATTATCTCCTAGAGCTTCATGCATTCCTAGGAGCTTGCAAGGTATTGGTGTTTTAATCTCCCCACCATCATTAACATTATTAGTGTACCTTATTCTATCCATGTCCATCTTTTCAAGTGTTTTTTTAAATCAGTGAACAAACCAAGCCTCTTATGTTTAATAAAAACTTTTCTAGCTTCTTTAGCTATATCTTCAAATTCTTGAACAAGGACTTTTGAAACAAAATCTCTCTTTTCTCCCCTCTCCATATCAGAAAGTGTAAGAAACATGTGTTGTATCATGGGGTTGAGACTAATAAATCTAGTTTCTATCATGTGTACCAAACAGGCAGAGGCACTTTCATAATTAGGGACAGTTTTTGCCAAGGGTATATCTTCAAGATCTTCATTCATGCTAACATGGGTGAAAAATGCTTCTATATTATCTCTTCCAATTATAGACCCTTGTCCTACCGGTATATCTTTAAGAGTAAACTTAGGAGGAAACATGATAAAATAAATAAAGTAAATGCAAGTAACTAATTTTTTTGTGTTTTTAATATGGCAAACAAGATAGTAAATAAAGTAAAGCTAGCAACTATTTTTTTGTGTTTTGTTTTAGTGCAGCAAACAAAGTAGTAAATAAAGTAAAGCAAGACAAAAACAAAATAAAGAGATTGGAAGTGGAGACTCCCCTTGCAGTGTGTCTTGATCTCCCCGACAACGGCGCCAGAAAAAGCTTTGCTGCTTGTGACGGTAAAGCACACGTCCGTTGGGAACCCCAAGAGGAAGGTATGATGCGTACAGCGGCAAGTTTTTCCCTCAGTAAGAAACCAAGGTTATCGAACCAGTAGGAGTCAAGAAGCACGTTGAAGGTTGATGGCGGCGGAGTGTAGTGCGGCGCAACACCAGGGATTCCGGCGCCAACGTGGAACCTGCACAACACAACCAAGATACTTTGCCCCAACTTAACAGTGAGGTTGTCAATCTCACCGGCTTGCTGTAACAAAGGATTAGATGTATAGTGTGGATGATGATGTTTGCAGAGAACAGCAGAACGAGTATTGCAGTAGATTGTATTCGATGTAAAGAATGGACCGGGGTCCACAGTTCACTAGTGGTGTCTCTCCCATAAGATAAATAGCATGTTGGGTGAACAAATTACAGTTGGGCAATTGACAAATAAAGATAGCATGAAAATGCACATACATGTTATGATGAGTATTGTGAGATTCAATTGGGCATTACGACAAAGTACATAGACCGCTATCAAGCATGCATCTATGCCTAAAAAGTCCACCTTCAGGTTATCATCCGAACCCCTTCCAGTATTAAGTTGCAAACAACAGACAATTGCATTAAGTACGGTGCGTAATGTAATCAACAAATACATCCTTAGACATAACATTGATGTTTTATCCCTAGTGGCAACAGCACGTCCACAACCTTAGAACTTTCTGTCACTGTCCCAGATTTAATGGAGGCATGAACCCACTATCGAGCATAAATACTCCCTCTTGGAGTTACAAGTAACGACTTGGCCAGAGCCTCTACTAATAACGGAGAGCATGCAAGATCATAAACAACACATAGATGATAGATTGATAATCAACATAACATAGCATTCATTATTCATCGGATCCCAACAAACACAACATGTAGCATTACAAATAGATGATCTTGATCATGTTAGGCAGCTCACAAGATCCAACAATGATAGCACAATTAGGAGAAGACGACCATCTAGCTACTGCTATGGACCCATAGTCCAGGGGTGAACTACTCACACATCACTCCGGAGGCATCCATGGCGGTGAAGAGTCCTCCGGGAGGTGATTCCCCTCTCCGGCAGGGTACCGGAGGCGATCTCCTGAATCCCCCGAGATGGGATTGGCGGTGGCGGCGTCTCTGGAAGGTTTTCCGTATCGTGGCTCTCGGTACTGGAACTATTATCGACGAAGGCTTATGTAGGCGGAAGGGTAGGTCAGGGGCGACACGAGGGACCCACACAGTAGGGCCGCGCGGCCAAGGCCTGGGCCGCGCCGCCCTAGCGTGGCGTCGCCTCGTCGCCCCACTTCGTTTCCCTTTCGGACTTCTGGAAGCTTCGTGGAAAAATAAGATCCTGGGCGTTGATTTCGTCCAATTCCAAGAATATTTCCTTACTAGGATTTCTGAAACAAAAAACAGCAGAAAACAGCAACTGGCTCTTCGGCATCTTGTTAATAGGTTAGTGCCGGAAAATGCATAAATATGAAATAAAGTATGTATAAAACATGTGTGTATCATCATAAAACAAGCATGGAACATAAGAAATTATCGATACGTTGGAGACGTATCACCCTGCTGTGGCGTCGCCTCGCCGCCCCACTTCATTTCACTTTCAGTCTTCTGTAAGCTTCGTGGAAAAATAAGATCCTGGGCGTTGATTTCGTCCAATTCCGAGAATATTTCCTTACTAGGATTTCTGAAACCAAAAACAGCAGAAAACTGCAACTTGCTCTTCGGCATCTTGTTAATAGGTTAGTGCCGTAAAATGCATAAATATGACATAAAGTATGTATAAAACATGTGAGTATCATCAATAAAGTAGCATGGAACATAAGAAATTATAGATACGTTTGAGACGTATCAAGCATCCCCAAGCTTAGTTCCTACTCGTCCCCGAGTAGGTAAATGATAACAAAGATAATTTCTGAAGTGACATGCTATCATAATCTTGATCAATACTATTGTAAGCACATGTAATGAATGCAGTGATTAGAAGCAATGGTAAAGACAATGAGTAAACAATTGAATCATATAACAAAGACTTTTCATGAATAGTACTTTCGAGACAAGCATCAATAAGTCTTGCATAAGAGTTAACTCATAAAGCAATAAATTCAAAGTAAAGGCGTTGAAGCAACACAAAGGAAGATATAAGTTTCAGTGGTTGCTTTCAACTTGTAACATGTATATCTCATGGATAGTTGTCAACATAAAGTAATATGATGAATGCAAATATGCAAGTATGTAAGAATCAATGCACAGTTAACACAAGTGTTTGCTTCTAAGATGGAAGGAAATGGGTAAACTGACTCAACATAAAAGTAAAAGAATGGCCCTTCGAAGAGGGAAGTATGATTGCTATATTTGTGCTAGAGCTTTTATTTTGAAAACAAGAAACAATTTTGTCAACGGTAGTAATAAAGCATATGTATTATGTATAAGATATCCTAAAAGTTGCA